>NW_008661104.1:305702-307031 GCF_000695815.1 Acanthisitta chloris
CAAACTGCAATAGTTGAAACAGACGCGTTCGGAGTTTGTAAGCTGAAGTTAGAGCTTCTAGGCCATAGTTTATGTTCTTTGTTCTTATGTAAATTAATTTGATGAAAGCATTAAAGTTCATATAATTAAATCATTAAAGTTCAATATTAGAATGATCTGATTAAATTGTAATGGTAGTCAGGTAAGAGTTTACACTATGAATTTATTTCAGGGAGTGGCTGACTCTCAATGCAGACCAGTGTGCAGCAGAATTAGACTAGGTAAATCTAAGCTCTGTTTTCCTTTCACATACATTTAGGGTGTTTCAACCTGTCCAACAGATATGGATTTACAAAGAAAAAATGAAGATTGGCAGGAATTTATTTTCAAGTCTTTCCTCATTTGCTCTCTTGTTTTCTTGAATCTTTGTCTAGGAAACAACAATTACTAACTTTACACATATAAAAGACCGTACTATTAATGACAAGAATACTTGAAATTCATAAAGCTAAGCAGTTAGTCTCACACTGTGTAATATTTTCTAATACATAAGGAAAATTCTTGATGGAATGCAAAATTGGAATAAATGTTACTATATGCATATTTTAATTATTATCTGAAACAATTCATCTTTCTATATTTTTTGTTGTTGTAACTGCAACATATTTGTGTACAACAAATACCAGGTACAATAGCCAGCATGGATCATAGAAAGCCACTTCCAGATGAGTTAAAGAGAAAATAATTTCTGAGGCTAAATTATATATACAGATAGTCTCTTACTCACCCACATTAACTTGTGTT
Organism: Acanthisitta chloris; assembly: GCF_000695815.1. NCBI lineage: Eukaryota > Metazoa > Chordata > Aves > Passeriformes > Acanthisittidae > Acanthisitta > Acanthisitta chloris. Next base: position 306,486 of record NW_008661104.1, read on the forward strand.
GGGAATGCTTTGGGATGGAGGGCATATGCTTCCATTGGAATGGTATTTTTAGAAATTAATGTATTTTCCTGTTGTTTGTTAAAAATCCTCAACAGATTTTACGTCATAAGATTCATCAATACTTGTTCTATGTGGAGGTGCAAGTTATATAACTGCACACACCAAATGTGTCTGAAGACAGAGATTTCTTTGAGACAGTTTGCTCTCAATGTGTATAACATTTGTCTCCTAATTTTCTCCTAAGACAAGACTAGCAAAGCTGCCTATCAGCTTGTTTTGAGTATGACATGTTTTGTCTTTAGCTACTCTGAGTTACATAACTTGAATAAATTTTACTTTGTCTATGTATTACAGTTGTTTTATCTCATATTTATGGATTCACTCTTCTAGGTATGCACAGAGAAAGGCATACATACATATGTAGAATAGGTATTTTTCCTAGACTGATTCAGGGATTAAAGGTTTGGTCATACTGAGTGAAGAAAATCTTTCCATGAAGTTAAAATGCATATTGCATAAGGCTGCTGGTTTTTTAGGTATCTGCAT
>NW_008661104.1:307069-312394 GCF_000695815.1 Acanthisitta chloris
ATTGAACCTGCAGAACAAGGGAACAATTACATTAGTCTAGACAGGGAATTTACTTGGCTTCCTTATTCCAATAAATCACTGCTCTATAATGCTTAGTGCAATGGATGAGATCACACAGGCAATACTGCATGCAAAGCTGTGAGTTTGCCTAGCACAAACTTATAGATTACAGCATTTGATTTATGACAGTGTATTAAGAGGGAGAAAAAATGGAGGACTATCTACAAATATCAAAAGAGGATCTTCATTTTGTGCTGAGAAAATTATTCAAGGTGCAAGAAGGATATAAAAGGCACAAAATAAAATTAAATAAAAAAAAGAAAACTAAGACAGAGAAAGACATTATAACCTCTACTACAGAAAGTAGTGATAGGATCATAGAATATCCTGAGCTGGAAGGGATCCACAGGGATCACTGAAGTCTGACTCCTGACCCTGCACAGGGCAGCCCCAAGAATCACACCATGTGCCTGAGGGTACAAAGTCCTAGTAAAAGGTCAAATCAAAAATGCCAAAAAAATGGTTTTATTTTATTGGGTTGGTTTTTTTCTGCCCCATAAAATTGTATTAGTTTGTTGGGGGATTATTATTGTTTTTTAATGTGATATAACAATTCTACATTAAAGTGCACAGGGCAGGCATACTCTGCTCAGTTTATAATTTCTCTCACTTACTACCTTCCCTCCTATTTCATAACATCAGTGCTTCTTCAGTTTAGAAAAATGCCAAGGATTTAAGTGAAAAGAACCAGTTAGTAATATTTTGAACAATTTGAGCAATGGTAAAATTTAAAGTACTGTTGAGTAGCCAGGGTTAGAAGAGTCTAGAAATCTTTTAAGCTAAAGTGCAGATTACATCTCACAGGGTAAATCTCACCTTGTAGTTTGGGCTGAATGTCTATTCTAATATTCTAATATTATTGGGCTGAATGTCTATTCTAATATAGTTTCATCTATAGGTAATCCAGTTCATACCCTTCAAGGTTTCTGGGCCAACTAAACTAAGGCACAATAAATGGGGTCTCACATAAAAAGTACCTTCACATTCTGAACTAAAATTCTAACTAAATGCTTACTGTGACGAGAGCCCAAACAGATGTCATTAAACCTTTACTACCTTTACTTGCAGTCTCAGATTTCTAATGTGCTATACATAGCTCTAATTTGTAGACAATCATCAATAGGGAGTGCCATCCAAGCTTCAGTTCCCTTATAGACTAAATAAATATGCACATTTTTATTTACGACTCTTGAGAAAAATCAAATTATGAGGACAACATGAGGAAAGCTGAAGAGAGCAATAAACAGGATATGTTAGATTATGGATTATAAAATTTAAAATAAATTAAAATCTGAATTCTAATTTTCAACCTTAGACACACTGACATTTTTCAACATATATTTGTCCTAACTCTGGACAATTATAGCAGCAACACGTTACAGTTTAGATGTCCTGATGTTTTCTCTTTATCCCCTGAGGCTTGTCCCCTGTTCAAGTGAGGATTTTATCAAGGTGATCATGTTTTAGCTGTATGCAGTATAGAACAGCTAATATAGTTTGACACTAGAAATCAATAGAGATCTAAATGGGGGGAAGCTAAAGCTCTTATAAATCTTATAAATATGTCAAAATGAGTCAGCTTTGATCAAAAGATTCTTCCCCACTTTTCATTACAGTTTCTGATTAGGAATTATATTGTACAATGAGGTTGGTTTTACAGAAAATACACACTTTGCTGGGTTTTAATGCAAGAGTTTCAGAGTCAAACAGTTTTGGTACGCTGACTAGAATGGATGTCCAAATTCAGTTGATTCCATAATAACTGGGATATAATTTTCTTAGTGAGTAGTAGTTTCTCTTTCTGTCTCTCTGGAAATTCAATGAGCCAAGATTCCGTCTTCTCAATCCTCCAACACAGATTTTTAAATTATTCTTGAGTCAAAAATGGTCTTACAACCAGTAAGAACCACCATTCTGAAGGTTATTAGAACATTTATACCAGATTAATAACATATATGTATGCACACATAAGTGAAAATAGAAATTTAAAACCATGAGACTATGTCAATTTTAAGACAGAGCTCTGGGACATGTTCATATAGTATGAAAGGAGATTCTTACTACAGTTGAAATAGAACAATTTCACTCAGACTACTGTACTTATTGATCTCATTTCTTGTGTTTTATCCCAAATAGTAAGACAAGACATCAACTGAAGCTGGAGAATCAAACAGTATTTTGAGATCTGCAGAATGCTTTGCATCTTTCTTGTTCAATTTAAGCATGTTGTCTGAGAAAAAGCAGAGCAGAAATGGAACAAAATATCTCTCTCAGAGCTTCCCCATAGCTTCTGTTGTATGATACGATGCTTCTTCCTATGTGAACCAGAATAATATTGAGTGGATGGCTGTGAAAGAGTAGCTGAAACCAGTTGTATGAAACAACACATAATCCACAATAAGCTGTCCATGAGCCATCAGTCTGCCTTGCAGACAAGGCCCATGGTATCCTGGGGTATAATAGAGAAAGCATTGACAGCAGTTTGAGGAAGGTGATCCTGCCCCTCTAATCAGCCCTCATGAGGTTACATCTGGAGTGCTGTGTACAGTTCTGGACTCCTCAGAACAAGACACATGGAGCTTCTGGAATGGGTCTAGTGGAGGACTACAAAGATGATTCAAGGACTGGAGCATCTCTCTTATGAGGAAAGGATTAGATTAAGTTGTATGTTTTTAATATGTCGCCAATGACTGGGGCAAAAACACAACTTGAAAAAGAAAAATAGTGCATAAATCCTCTCATTTGCTCCATCCAATAGCAGCAAATACATGCAAAATTCATACAGTGCCTTTCTTCTCAAAATCTGAGTTCTACTTAGAAAGTGAGATACTCTGCAAAAGCAAAGACAGGCAGGGAAAAGTACAGGAAAGAGAAAAAGGCTTTGATTTGTCCTATAGTCTGGGAAGAACTGTTTTATTCTTAAACTTTTTCTGCTGTCATTTGGTATAGTCTAAAAGATCAGATGGTCTGCATAAAAATCATTGGCAAGAAATCAGACAATGTAGACAGTCTGTGTTGTGCAAAGTGTTTGCCTGTGATTTTCACACATGTTGAGAACCACAGTCATTTTCCAAAGGCTTTCTTTCTCTGCAGAGACTTCAGAGAGACTTTGCAGTTCCCTTCATGTGTCGTGTTAGTTTTTTACACAAGTTATGTGCTGTTTTGCTCTGGGTCTGAAGTATCTAAGAAAAATAGAATTCACAGAATCATGCAATGATTTGGGTTGGTAGGGACCTTCACAGATCATCAAGTCCTAGTCCCCCATACCCCACCCTGCAGTGGGGAGAATGGTGTTAAATTCAATTAAACCTGATAAAAGATGTAGGTAAAAAAAGATTGTTTCTTTTTAGTCAGAGAAAACTTTGGGCAAAGATTTTGAGGGAAGTTTAATTACTCATGTTAGGTATACTAGGGACAGAATGTACACATATATGGCATAAATATTATATATCTTATATAAATATTGTAGGATATCTAGTGGAGAAACAAAGGACAGAAAGCAGAATTTTTCCCGTTTTCTGATCAAGCTTATTTCCTCTACTTCCACATGAACAAATACCTTGACACTATTGAAAACAAATTAAGAGAAAATCCTAGCATTTTGATCTAAGAAACAGAACTGAATATTAGCTATATTTTTTAACTGAACAGACCACGATGCTCAGTATTTACAGTGGGTTCAGGTCTCCCTCTATACAAACTGCACAGGATCCACAGCTTATCTGAGCTGCTGCTAAGCCCACTTGAAGTACTACTTTGAAGATACAGCGTCAGTTCCACCCAATATATGAATAAAAATTATTCCTTTCCTTCCCTCTTAATCTGTGTATCATTTAAATTAGAAACTAAGGAGCTATATTTTATGATTCATTCAACCTGCCACAGGTCACAGATTGTGATCTATGATTGTGAAGCTGCCATTTGAGGGATGCCACGTGACAACAGAGATTTTACTTTTTAAAAAAAACTAGTGGAAGTTCCTTGTTAAAATATTGGCAGTGTGTCATTGCTCAAAGAAGGATTATATGGCACAGAAAGGTATCTAGGTTAACGTATAGATGCATTCTGAAAGCTGTCACAGCCATTTTGACAGGAAGAAAGGCTTCTTTATTGTTCATTTTTGAAGTACAATAGCATTTTCATCTCTTTGGATGCATGCTTCTGTCTGTATTTGAGCTAAACGCACCAGTGATCTACATTTCCTCATTAAGATCCAATGTTTAAGAATTACTGAGGAAGTATTAACAATAAGCCTCCATATGGAAGTATAAATAATTCACACGTTGTGTGTTTTGTTCCATCTCTTAGGGAATATAAACTTGGCAACCATCAAGGTGAATGTCATCATTAATTATAGTTAAAATGCTGAAGTAGAGATACTTTTCCTGACAAAGCAATGCACACAGCCAAACTTTAAAAGAAGTTTATAAAGAGATTGAATGGAAATTAAAAAGATAACACTTATGTAGTTAGTTATGTAGTTACTGAGCACTCAGTCGGACATAAAAACAGTTGCTGCAAACACTAGAGATAATTTTTATGTGTCATGATACTTTTGCAGGATTGAAAGAGGCATCTGTGCAAGCATCATGCATTTTAAAATCATGAGTGCTATCACTTCCAGATTATGTGCTGGAAATATTTGTTCACAATTATGACTCTGACCTCACACTCCATGCTCACCTAGCTAGGTTTTGCTAGAAGATGGTTAGTGTTTAAAAGAAACTCAGGACATTTTGAAATATTTTCAAACTGTACAAAAGCATTCTGTAATGATGTTTAACTCTGTTGTAGATTATGAAGTCTTAATTCAGTACTCAAAAAATTTCCAAAGACTTTTTCTTCAATTTGTTTGTGGCTCTTGGTTTTTGTTCTTTGGGGTTTGCTGTGTGTTTTTTTAACAAAATGTGTGCACAATTTTGCTGAGTTTGCATAGCAGTTGCCAGGCAGTTCCCTATCATGTAATATATTGCCTCTGGACTACAACATAACTTCAGGACAGTTGTTTCAGGCAGTCTATATCTGACTATTTTCTCCTCTCTGCAAGTAGGTTATGTAACTGTGCTGCAGTAGCTCAAGTGCTTTTCACAACTAAAAGAGAAGGGATTTGTTTTTCACTTGGTCTGTTCCATGCTACGATGCTCCATTGTTACAGGAACTGCACTACGACATTAAGCACATCTGTCTGCATCTTCAGTCTGGGTGCTCTAAGTAGATATGAAGCCTTTAGCAACACCAATAGCTAATTAGGACATTCATTACACT
>NW_008661104.1:312412-347492 GCF_000695815.1 Acanthisitta chloris
GACCTACACAAAACCAAATCCTAAAAGTGCCATATGCCTATAAGGCTGACAATCAGGTAGGCAGACAAAATTATCATAGGATTCGTGCCAAGCTTATACATCAACAAACCCACAGACATGAGTCCAAGCAGATGGTTTTCTTTCTTTCTTTTTCTCTTTCTTTTTTTTTTCCTAGCTCCAGAAAGAAATCAATCTAAAAAAAATGGAATTTTAATAGATTTTTTCATCTTTTCTACTACAAATTCAGACAAATTCAAATGTACAAATCCCTTGTGAGAGTTTTGATTTCCTTTGATTAATCCAAAATCTTTTGAACATTTTCATAAGTGTTAGGACTAGAAGGTACTTCAATTTAGTAATACTTGCCTAGCTGTTATCCAAGTGGTAGTCTGAAGTGGCCAAAGACACCAAATCTCATGCACTTAAACAAGTAGATACTACATTCTGAGGAAAATAAAACTGATTAATTAGTATCAACTAAGTACATTTCAGATGTAATCCCTTGTCACATCAGTACAGCTAGAGGACTGTGTGACCTCCACAGCTGTTCTTCTCATTTTCTACATTCTATATTCTATGATTTCTCTTGCAGCCGCAAGACTTCACTAATGTGAAGCAGGATAATATTGAGTGTTCAAAGAACCCTCCTTGTTTGAACTACTTCTCAGTCTTAGTAAATAGAAGATAATATTCTGTAACCTGACTCAATCCAACTGAGTTCAGAGAACCCACTGATACAAGAGAGCCTCTGCTGCTCCTCAGCCACTATAGAACTAGAGAAAAAGAAACGTATCTGAAACTCCACAATTAGCAACATTTCTTGCTTTGGCTTTTCACGTATGTGCTAAAATTAAAAAGCAAAGAACCTCAGTATGGTAGTAGTACAGGAGTAGTACAGTAGCTGCAGATGGCTGGAAATCCCTGACAGATTTTCCGGACAGAGAGTGGAAAAGAAGATCAGAGATCAGGTTTCTACCTCTGTGTTCTGGGGACATCTTTCATGAAGCAGCATTTTAATGTGGGGGACTTGAATTGGGCTTTTCTAATGTTTTCTGGAAAATAAGCAGGAAAATTAAAAGAAAAAGAAGGAAAAGCAAAACCCAAGAGCAAACAAACCGCTGCAAACTCCTTACCTTTTCTTTATACTCGATTTTGCTTAAATGTTGGGTCAGCTTCTATGATGTCAGGACTACATGTGTGGTGTCAAATACTTAGAGTACACTATGTCCTTACAGTGACTGATGGCAGCAGGCAGATACAATAACTGCCTCAGTGAGGGATTCAGCCATCAGTTTGCAGAGGATATCTTCTCTCTGGAGTCTGCTGAAGGGGGTTGATCATGTCAAGGATGGATGGGAGAAGGAGCATCATTTTTTCCTCTCAAAACTCTACAGAAAAACGACCTTAGAGACACTCTTTTACTGGAGCAGTGTAGATGCAGGTTTATTTTCTCTGTATTATCAGTCCTTGTGCAGAAGTTGCATGAAAGGAGTATTGAGGTGGGGGAATTTGGATACTTTTGGCTTACATATAATATGCTGTCATGGATTTTTTCCTGGCATTGCCATATATTCATTTAGATGGTGTTATGTTTATGCCTGTAAAGGTGGTGGCAGTGTGGCTCCAAAGATCCATTCATTTTTTAAACAGTTCAATATAAAACATGTCTGTTTTCTCCGGTCTACTTTGTCCTTTTAGTAATTTCTTTTCTTTCACTAGTAATAAATATTGCATCCTTAGCAGCTCAGTTTGCTCCTAAACTATTACAGTCCCCCATGTAATGACAGGTTAGAAACTAGTTCAAAGTTAGTTTCTGTTTTATTGAGGGACACTTCACAACTCCCTGTGGTGGTTTTCTGATTTCAATTAAAGAGAATTGAAAACTTGTGAGACTTGTATTTTTAATTACTCAAGTCATGTTCATTTACATCCACCAAAATGATAACATACTTTATTATTTTACAACTCCTAAATATGCCTGCAAAGTCATTCCTAATCATATGTTATCTTTGTAATTTCTTGGTATCATTGAGCTTTGGAAAGTTTCAACATGATTTTAAACTTAATTTTCTAGTGCTGAGCATATCATGAGCTTGCCTTTAATGTTAGCAACCCCTGGGTAATTGTCAGCCTCAATGCTGTATTTCTCAGCATTCAGTTGTGTAAGAACAACCGTATGGGAAAGGAAAAGGTAGGTCAGTAGTTTGTACATTTCCTGAGGTTTACATTAAGAAAGTAAAAATAATGACTAATATTGCTCTGTAATGGGTGAAAATATGTCTAGGCACTGTTATCAGTGCAATGTTTTGCAGAAAACACCAAATGGAATATTCAAGATAACTTCTAGTAATTGCTGAATAACCTCTGTTGTGCTAGTCAGAGCTGAAAGCTCTGGACTTTACCTGTTCAGAGTTTACTGGTAAACTCGTAGTTATAAACTAGTTCTATTTCATTCTTCCTTCCATTTTGCTTGAAGAGGTTTTTAATACCTCTAGAGAAGAACCTGAAGTGGTATTCTGCTGAACTTGAACCTCAGAGCTGCTACAGTGATTATATAATTAATAGTGATTATATGGAAGCTAGAACTGGGAGGTGAGAGCAAATGATTTTGGTAGTCAAGGGAGCACTAAAATCCTCTACAGTTTTTTTGTGAAGTTTGTTTGCTGTTTAGCTGATTTTACTGTTTGGTTTATTTTCTTTATCTTCAGGATTTCTATTTCAAACTTTTTGTATTTTTGCAGTAATCCAGAGGGCAATGAATTAAAAAAATCTGAGCTATTTACTCATGGCCTTTATAGAGCAAGAGTTTGCAAAAACCAGTAAGGACTCATGATCCACTCTTATAAAGTTTTAGCTATTCACACAACATTCTTGAATACATTATTTTTACTTTTCTTGCTATCTTTGTTCTACAGAAATGTCCACTTGAATCATTTCCTTTACTAATATCAAGAAGTGACACTAAGCTTATGCACTGTATTTCAAGATTTCATACCCACTTTGATGCACTGAAAAGTTCAGAGCTATGTAAAGTAGCTAGGAGCAAGAGGGACAGAAAAAAGTAGCCTCTGGCATGGCTATTCATTATTAAAATTATTAAATAGTAGATACAATTTTTCTATAAGATAGTTTTGAGTCATGGTAAAAGCACCTTACTGAGAATTTCTGTTTGAACAAGAAGTTCAGTATCTTTTTCTACAATTTCCCAATCATTTTCTCCTTTATCAAGATACTTGAGATATCAAAGGATTATTGTATAGAAAAATTTGAAAACTGTGGTTTCAGAAACTACTGAAAGCACATCTTCAGATCATTACTTAGATAAAAGTTCTTTTGTTCTATGATCAAAAAGCCTTGTGTATTCATCATATGAAACACCCTAACCATAGAACTTGTGTTGTAATTTATTTTGAAGTCACATCTATGCAACATTTTTGATGGAATTTATAATAGATATTTTTATGGCTCAAAATAATTTCAGGTATTTTAAAGTATCTTTTCTCTATGATTTACAGATTTTTCACTTAATCATTTTATTAGATAAGACAGATTTTTGAAGAACCATCTTTTTATCTACAAGATTAAAAAATTTAACATCCTGAAGTTGAGTGACCACAAATCATTCAAGAAACATGACTTTGTTATATTGCATCACTATTTTTCTTATTTTATTTTTTTATTTCAACTTTTAGTATATTTTCATATCATCTTCTGTAAATGAAGTACAATTGAACTTTTGCAGGAGAAACTGTATCGTGGAATGTTCCATTGTATGACAGATATTCTGAATTTATTGTTTCATGGGAATCAGTCTTCCATGTCAAAGTGAACTTTAACTTTTATTGATTTCTAACCTTACATAATAGCTTAAACCTGCTTGCTTAACAAGGATAGAATCACTGTAGCATGAAAGGAATTAATAACAGAGACTTAGAGGGTCTTCATTTTTGTCCCAGCATGAATGAAGAATGGAGATTCATATAACTCATAGTTACCATGTTGTGCATAAGTAATTATTTCGACATCGTCTTTGCTCTTCCATTTGTAACTGAGAACACAAGTAGCATACATTATGGCAAAAATCTTTCCCTGGGCATTATTAAACAACAGCTTAGTTACCAAAGTGAAGTCCAGAAAATATTCTTGAAAGGAAAGAAATTCAGGTTGGCATTTCCTTTTGACTTTAGGAGGCTACCTGGTAGGATTCTCTTCAGAATAAAAAAGATTATGTGTTTCTTCTCAGACTCTCAAGACTGATTTCTTTGTGTTTTCCCCTTCCTTAAGGCACCCAAGCCCTCCATTACCCCTCAACTATCCCAGGAGTCCTCTTCAACTGCAAAACAGCTTTTTACTCCTAGAGCCTTTCACATTCTCCCAAGAATTTAGTGTTGCCAGTGAAAACTACTGTCTATGCTATAACACAGTCTTAACTTGGACAATGTAAAATATGTGCAGCTATAAAATGAAGATAGGTACTCAGACCTTGTAATAAATAGATGCACATGCTGCAAACACCACAGTTCAGAACAATAAAGGAGATTAAAAATAATAATTTGCTACTCTATTCAGAAACATTATAACTTTATGTACAGATTTTTCAGCTTAAACTGATGTTTTAGATTCCTAATATCACAAACATTTATTCTGTTTGATCTTATGGAACTAGCTGATTATTTTTAATTCAGCTACAGCATTACTATCCATCGCAGCATTTGAATGCAAAAATGCTTCCTTTACTGTAGGAATTGTCTGCAGTATAGCAGTCACAACACATCTCACTGTGCAGCACCATATGCTTTCCAAAAAATTGCTAAAAAGTGTGCATTCATCACTACCCTGTCAAAACAATTAAGGCGCTGCCCAGAAAGCCCATTTAGGTAAATGCTGTGGCAACATCTAATATGCAGAGTCAATGCAAATCATCAGTCCTGCAGCATCATCCAGTCCAGTCTCCTAGTCAGAGGACTTCATCTATAACAGCTATCAAAAATTAAAATATCTTAAATAGAGAGTGCAGGTATAACATTAAGAATTTCAGGCTGGATCTTGGTTCACAACAATTTTGTGAACCAAAATAATTTTGCTTATCTTTGACATTATACAGCTGGATCAATGTAGAAAGCTGTTTTGGCAATTACCTCAACTGTTACAGAATGTATGAAAGATGTTTAAGAATGTAACATATTTATTGATCATTAAAAAAGAAAATTGATAGCTTGCATTGTGGAACCAGGCACTTCTTTTTTATAGACCTAGGCATCATTGGTTTATAGATCTATAATAAAAATAAGGCAAATGAAATCTTTGAATAGTAGAAAAAGCTCAAACAATGTGATTCAAATTGACAAAGAAGCAATTTTGTACACTGCTGAATAATGCTTTTAGGCTTGATTGAATCCCCCTAAAAGCAGGAGAAACTTTGATGATAGCTGTTATGGTTTAGATTTTTAATTAGCACACATCTAAGGTATTCAGGTTGTCAAATGAAAAATGCAGTACGTATCTGTCCAATATATCATCTTTGTAAAAATTTTTTACAAAATTAAAATTAAAAAATTAAGGTTCTTGTGAAGAACCCGTGAAAGGACAATACAAAATGCAGTGGGATCTCAGTTCAGTTTCTAGAGATCAGAACTAAGACACCACCATTAACTGAGGCTGCCTGCAGAGAAAATGCCTGTACCTCAGAAATATACTGATGATAGGCTGTTAGATATCAGATTTAAAAGCCTAATTTGTCTAGAGACGATGACCTCTTAATCCTTGTGGGAGGAGCTACAAAAGTTTCCAAGACAATTTTTGAGATTTTGTTAAAAATAACACATTTGTAAATTTTCAGTACCTCCAGAGCTTATTTCCCTCTATCTTCAGACAACACTTTCATTCTCATATTTGTGCGGTACCTATACTATGGGATTACAACATTTTTATTCTGCCATAACAAAATAAACAATCATCTCCTACTTGTTTTTATGTTCCAGACAGAAGACATAAAATGTCCATACCCTGGCAGCACGTTGAGAATGTTAAAAATGATTCATATGGTCAGAGATGTCAGAAAAGCAACCTTTTCATTGATTTACCAATGAAAGTCAAATAAAATATTTCCGAACTGTATAGCTGGAAATGGAAGATTGCCAGAAAATGACAGGATTCATCATGACAGGCCAGTAAGAAAAAAATCCTTTGTGCATTGTATAAATGTTGCAGAATAAATTTATACAATCAAAAGGAATTTTGTAAAGAAAATACATGGCAAATATCACCTGTGGGGGAGACAAAGTTGATGGCATTTATGCTTCAGAGAAAAGAAGAAACTAAAAATTGACTTTAAATTCTAGAGAACTGAAGTCCTTCAGAGCACTAGGAGGGTTGTCTCCTCCAAAACTGCTTTTTATATAATGCAGAAATCAATGAGCCAGTTCATAGGATCCTCCCACTAAATATGATACTTTAAAAGATGCTAAATTATAATTCTGGAATGTCCTTCCTTTGCAAAGCACCTGTCTCGGTTGCAGAGGGGTAGCTGATCTCTGAATGCAGGAGAGTGGGGGTCTATGACTCTGACCCTACACTTCAAGTGAAAAATAAAAAGCATAGAATCACAGAATCATGGAATTTAGGGTTTGGAATGGACCTTACAGAACACCTAGTCCCAACCCTCCCTGACATGGGTAGGGACACCTCCCCACTAGATCAGGTTGCCCAAGGCTTCATTCAGCCTGGCCTTGAACATTGCCAGGGTCAGGGCAGCCACCATATTCCTGGGCAACCTGTTCCAATGTCTCACCACCCTTATAAAGTGTGGCTGGCTCAAAACAGGAAAACTGTATTGAAGGATCAAGAAGTGCTGCTATGTTAGATAATCAATACTAAAAATTGTATACCTCTGATTTCTGAAGCATGATGATTCAAACGTGCTAAGGATCTCAAGAAGAATGATTTGTGCAGAGCCCATTTTATTCAAATTGATTTTACCCAGACCCAAAGAATAGTTCGATAATAAAATTTAAGCATAGAGAAGGTGATATCTCTAGGTTCTTTCCAGACCTATTTCCATATAATTATGTGGAAAGATCTCAAATGGTTTGATCCTCCAAAATTCTCACTCATGCAAACTACATTAAAAAACATATTGGATGAATTTGTTTTGGCCATTACAGGTATGTTCTTTTAGCATTGGTTAGTCATACTGCAGTAGAAGTCCATAAATGCACTGTAGTTAAGACTACAAGTGACAAGCAGTTCTGGGGAGAGATCACTCATGGATTACTATCTTAAGCAAAACAGTCTCGACTCAGGGAAATTAGTTTAATTCATGATCACTCATGGATTACTATCGTAAGCAAAACAGACTCGACTCAGGGAAATTAGTTTAATTCATAACCCATCAAATCACAATATTATAATAAGAAATGCAACCAAATCTTAAAAACACCTCCCTTCACCCCTTCTTTCCCAGGCTCAATGTCACTCCTGATTTTCTATCCCTTCTCCCCTCCAACAGCGCAGGTGGATGGAGAATGAGGCTGTGTTTAGTTCATCACACATCCCTGCCACTCCTTCCTCCTCAGGGGAAAGATTTCTCACTCTCTTTCCTTGGTCCAGCATGGGTTCTCTCCCACAGGAGGCAGTTCTCCATGGAATTCTCCAATGTGAGTCCTTCCCATGTGCTGCAGTTTTGCACAAACTGCTCCAGCATGGGTCTCTTCTTCAGGGTACAGTCCTTCAGGAACAGGCTGGGTTACCATGTGTCCTTTCTATGGTGGCACAAGTCCTGCCAGCAAATGTGGTTCAGAGTGGGTTTCTCTCTCCACAAGGCCACAGATCCTGTGGGCATAGTGGGAGCTTCTGGCAGCTTCTCACAGAAGCCACTCCTATATCTTCTCTGCTACCAAAACTTTGCCACACAAATCCAATGCAAGAGGCATTAAGAACTGCATAATTATTTGGAAAAAGAAACCCCAGTCTCTTCATATAATGGCAATACTTTAAATGTATTTTAAAAAGTGGAGACAGAGGAACTTCCTGGGTCTTCAAGGTAAATATAAACTGCATATGAATGCCTTGATTATGCAGAAAATCTTCAGTATGTTTTGCATATGGACACTGCTTTACAATTTATACGGACAACTCAAATACATGAAGTTATATCTCATTGTCATGGTGTCAGATGGGCTCTAGCATTATACAGGAGATAAGATAATACAGCAACACCTTAAACAACATGCAGAATAGGATGGGAATATTAACTCACCCTATTTATACTACAAATTTAGTTGGTGTTCCATGCATAAAAGTATTTCTCAATTTGAAGGTGACCCTTAAAAATGTCAACAACATAAAACTTGTCCTGTTTTTTATTTTTCATATAAAACTCAGGACCTCCTTTTCTTATATGCCAAATATTGATTAAGTGTCTGTTTCATTTATGGAAGTAATTAACATCAGAACTAACAGATATCAATAGTTGTTATGTATCAATGTTTTAATACACTACCTTTCCATCTTTTGGACAATATTCTGTTGGGTTTTGCTACTGTCCTGAAAACTTAAGAAACTTAAGAGTACTAAGACATGAAGGAAGAAGGTAAAGTCTACCAACTCTTATGCTCTTTTAATTAAGTGTACCTTTAGCTTGTATTAAATTTTATCTTTTTTAAAAGTAAATGATTAATTACTTTTTAATAAAATGGAAAATCATTATCTCACTAACATTTCAATGCTTTGCCTTAACAAAGAGCTTGTCATTAGAAGGATTAAAAGCTAATGAATTTTCATGAACACTAATAAAATACATTGGAGTGATAAGAAGCACCCACCAGTTGTCAGCTAAGGTACACAGAAAACCTTACATAAGAAAGAAATCTTAGGTATGGGTGAAAAGGAAAATCTGTTTGGAAGCTTTGATAATACAAAATGCTACCCAGCGCTGAACAACCTCCAGGCAAAATTTTAACACTTTGAACCTATGGCCATATTGATAAAGTCGTTCAGACCAGTAGGAACAGAGCTTTAGAAAAAAACCTGAACAGTGATACTGAGAAGCTGATATTCATACTGTAGTTATTTTAGGAACATACTTTTATTTCCCAGTAGCTTTAATTTTGTCATATGGACAAAATGCCCATTTGCAGTTGGACAGCAACTTCTAGGTTAGTTTCATATGAAAGCAATCTAGTCCAGTTGCCTTGAGATCATTTCAATATGTAGACCAATTAAGAAGGAATAGCTGGGACATTAATTTCTGATCCAGACTAAGCTCATAATGCAGATGAATCCCAAAGGCCCTTTGAAAATGTTTTAATGGTATCCTAAATAGGTGGGACAGGAAAACAAAAATTTGTCTCCAAAGAGAATTTAATAGCTAGAAGTTCGGGCACTTGCCTAGAACTGAAACAAGACCAGCGCTCTGTAAGGTTGTCACTGGGATTCAGTAGGAGGTATTTAGGTAGTACATGCAATACCTCCTGATCTAAGTTTAAGTTTTAGAAGTATTAGATTGAAATTTCTTGGAGTCCAATTAAAGCCACCAGGTTCCCCCTAGTTACTATGCTTTTGTAGTGTTTTCTTTATAACCCCTTCTATTGGTCCCACTGAACTTCAGGGATCTGACAGCACAGGGCAGCTTAATTCTCCTTTCATTTAATCCAAGGTAGAACAATTTGGTTTTTTAGCTTGTCTCTGAAAAAATCTTATACTTTGATAATTTTTCAATTCTCCTGTACCCAGAACATAGATATTTTATTATCAGTGGATAAAAGAGAACAGCTGCTCAGCTGGAACTTTGGCAGATTGAAAAACTTGTGAGCTACTGAGTTTTGTCTTTGAAATAAAAAGGATGCAACAAGAAGAAACTATTGTGTGTCCCTGTCTGCCTTGATTTAACTTCTACATAAGCTAAGAATTCAATGTGTACCCTTTAGAGCTATGTAGGAAGTAGAAATACTTCCGATGAATAACTCATGGCATGGTATAGTAAAACCTTTGGAATCTCTGCATTATGTTTGTACATTTCTGTGGTGAATTAAGTATCATAAGCAATGGTTATACCAGCAGAAGCTCTACTGCTAATAATGTATGGTTTCTTTTATATACATTACATCTATCTCTATATCGATCTGTCTGTTTTATATGGGGAACAAAGCCTTATGAATGCTGATTATCATTTAAAGATTGATGATAAATAATCACTATACATCTAAAAAAGGAGCAGAGATATTTTGGTTTTCAGGCCGGTGATCCAACTTTCATGTGCTAATAGGTTTATGGTGATATAATACTCATCTCTCAGACATAACAGTAGTCTGTATACGTAGAAATGTTAAGTGCTTTTGCCATAACACCGAAGAGTGTACTGTAAGAGCTTTCACCTTTTTAAATGCATGATGTGCATCATTTGTGCAAGAGAACTTTGATTTTCTAAGGTGCACTTGACATAAATGACCTAAACCATAATGTTCTCTTTTTGGAGGCTCAAGGTGGGTTGGCACTTACCATCTTAATGACTATATGCTTTGCTATAAGCAGTGAAGCCTTAACCAGACAATTTCAGGTTTATCTGAACATTTCATATAAAAATTCAGATAAAGGTCTGGGTCTTGACATTAATGCTAAGAGCATTTTGGTTTAGCAAGCTTTTAGGCTGGCTGATATGGAGTAAGTTAGGGGGAAATAAACAGAAAGACATATAGGAAGACACAACGTGAAAACCAGCGCACTAAAAGTATCTCTGAACAAATACTTCCCACACTTTTCTTCTCATTTATTGCAAATAAAGTGAAATGACTCTAAGTAGAAAAAAAAAAGAAAAAAGAAAAAAGACTGCAAAATCATGCAAACCATGGTATATCCTTGGTGTTTTCCCAGTGTCCTTAATGAGTACTGTAAATATGCATATTGAATTTTAAAAAAAAGCCCACAAAACCAAAGTATATTAATCTTGGACCTCAGTTCAATCTGTTAGCGCAACTTGAGGCTTTGTATATGTGCCAAAAATATTACAGCAGCTCAGAATTACAGTTACATAATGACCTAGATAGTGACAGGTGGATCACATTAGTGGGTTCACCAGCTAGAGCAGATGTTCCCTGTCAACTTACCACTTATTAGAATAATTTATATGTGCACAGGCTTAGATCTTTCAAACTGATGATGCAGTAGCTATATGCTGGTAAATCCTATTGTGATACAGTGTCTCTGATTATTACAGTGACTAACAATTATACAATGATGTCCAATATTGTGATTTTCTCGAAGTTTGAGAAGAAATTTTCTTAGTGAATAAGATACTTTAACTTTTTTCCTTTTTTTTTTTTTAATTAAAATAGTGAAATGCTTCTCTTTCAATTTAAAAAATACATAAACCATCACTTTTTTTTCTTTTAATATATCTCCAGGTATGAATGTTCTCCTGTTATTTTATCCAGAAGTCTTACCCTGCTTATGGTGAATTAGTTGAATGGCTATCCCTGAACAAGAAAACCTTTCCATTTGATAAAAACAGATAAAATATTTCCCTGCTGTTTTATACAGCTTGAGAATTACAGCCTGCTCAGAGAGAACAACAGCTGCAGGAAGCAGACATGCCTACTTTGGCCTATGCTCCAGACACCAGAAAGCAGTGGGAGTCAAAAAGAGAGATTTCCAGATCAGAGGCTTTCCTGATGTAACGTGGCAGTTACTTGCAGAGCCCCTGCTATCCTGCAGATGGCTGAGGCAGCCATATCCAGCAACAGCTGCCAGGTCCCAGCTCAGATTTCTTCCCTGCTGTGGAAGACTATGCCACCATGGGCAGCCCCACCAGCTTTGTATAAATGCATCAGGCTGGTGCTGGCATATTGAGTCTTGCATTGTAGTCTCATGGAAATTTGAATTAATGGCTGCTTTATAAATCTTTCTGGACTGTTAGCAGAAAATAAAAAGGAATTTACCATTCACAGCTACTTGTGGCAATAGCCTATATCTAGGAACAAAAATACTCATCTTGCTACATGCATGAATTTGGTTGTCTATTTGGTAAATGTCAGTTCATGTGATGTGCAGCCTCTGTTTTTCTTCAGGTTTTTGAAACACAAAGAAATTGCCATTTTTTTAATTGGAAAAACTGTGACAACTTTCAGTGATCCAGAAATGCTTACAGATATTTTGTGTGTCTATATGTGGCTGAAATAAACTTGGCAATTTTTTTAATCTGGAGTACATGAAACTATAAACATATTGTTAGGTACATAGGCTGGCACTCTAGAGCATTATAAGAAAACAGCAGATGCTAAATTATCATAGACCCAGAGAGATTGAGTTACACGTCCCTAGGAAGTTTATGCAGATAAATCTACAGGGCTCCATAATAAATTGAGCTCATTTAACACTTACAAACTATTCAATAATATGTTGTTTAGTTCTTACAGGAAATGATGTTGAAGATATAATAACATTAAAAGTGAAACAAGTAATTTCTATAATATCAAAATTATTGTTAATGGGGTAAAAAAAGCCCTCCGTCTTTACGTAATACTAGCAAGAGCCGACAGAAAAAAAATCATAGTCAATCTCCATCTTCCATTTTGAGTTCTGCAGGGGCTTATGCTTCTAAGAAGACTATTCCAGGTGCAGTTTTTGCAAAGGCAGAGCTGTCAGACCCCTGCAGAAGTCTGTTAAAACAGCTGAGAAAATGTGCCTTAGGCACCTGAAGATAATGACTCTATGGCATTGTGTCACCTTATATGAGCTGGCTAAATATTATATACCAAAACAAAATGCACAAACACTGCACAAAGTCAAAGCTTGCATGTTTTGAGTAATCTTGGGTTATCCAGAAGACTGATTTTGATTTGCTGTCACAATTTTTCAGGGCATGTCCCTGTTCTCTCAACTCTGACTCCTCAGGAACAGTTTTATTTCAACAGTTTTTCAGGGACTTGCAAATCTTCTCCAACAGGCCTGGCCTAATTACAAGTAACTCCAGGTGTCTCTCTCCATTCTTTCCAGCTGACAACGATGACCATGTTATAAACATTGTTTAGATGAGTCAAAATGCCTGTGTGTTAGCTAGTAGCTGAGTGACAGCATTCCTTTGAGGATGGACCACAGTAATGGTGCACTGATTGACTCACAAGCAAGTCAGCATGCGTTTCTTGCATATCCTTTCCGTGGAAAAGCTCCAAATGAGTAAGAGCTCCTTTAGAGTACATAAGGACTTAAGAGATGAAAATATTCACAGATCAGGACTTAATCACATCCACCATGATAAAGTGGTTCACTATTGATTGTTGATCACAGAAGGCAAGGAACAGGCACAGCAACCCATGTCCAGAAGATCTAGATATTTGCACAGAAAAACTTGAATGCTTATGTATGTATGTATTTTGTTTCATGCCATCTTCTTGACAGAGATTTTTGAGATGGTGCAAGGCTGATCAGAATACACAACAATTTATTGTCTAGCTTTCAGATGTACCACCTTCTTTAAATGCTCAAAGACTTTATAGCATTTGGCCATGAAGTTAGTGGCAACCTTTAAAATAGGAACAACTACTCCTTTAAAAAAATTGACTTAGTTGTCTGCAATTTATAATTTATTTTCTCCTCACTTAGGTCTTCAAGACAGAATAATTTCTTCCAAATCACCCATGGCTCCTCTTTATGTTATCTGTATAATTATAGTCCTATCACATTGTAGTGATCCTTTGTCAGAAGTTGGTTTCTGTCAAAATTATTGGGATCTATCCCCAGTGCTCCCCATATGAATGACTGTCATTGTTCATATAACATGGCACTTAAAAAGGCCCATGCCTCAGTGTGTGCCCTACAGAATTTGCACACTATTTTTAAACTATCATACAATACCTGTTATTCTGCCCACTCAGGTTTTTCCCCAGTAAGGGGAGAAAGATGTGATCACTGTAGTTGCTTCTTGAGAGCAAAGTCTTCCATAAATGCAACTTTAAATATTATTATGTTTTGATTCTGGCAACACTTGACTTTTCTGTGTGCAATAAATTGGAAATTCAACAGTAGAGCACTTAATCAAACACAAAAATGCCACATTACCAAGTTTGGGTTTGTTGGAAAATATGTCCTTCAGTGTAATGCCCTGGTCTGCTCGGCAGATTTAAGGGAAGGTAATTTTTAATTACCCTGGGTGGTGCATGGGAGAAATAATGTAATTCTCAGGAGGTCTAACAAGTAATAATTTTTAATTGTGACATTTTGGGTCACCCGTGTGGAATAAGATACTTGGCAAAATAAACTTCACAGCATTCAAACACAGAGTGAAATTTAACTCAGCACACCTTAGAGAACAAAGCCCTTAGCCAGGCATTGAACATGGCATTTAGCAAGTCATTAAGGGGATAGTCTCAGTGCAGCTTGCAATTTATATGTTGAGAAGGAGAAGACAAGAGAAGGAAAAGAGAAAAAGGGAAAAAAGATGAGTGAGCAAGCGAGAGAGAGAGAGAGAGAGAGAGAGAGAGACAGAGAGAGAGAGTCACCACCCATGGAGCCAGTGTGGTCTCAGCAGCTTTGAATCCAGGGTAGAGGAGTGCGCCATGTGGCACATGTCTCGCCATCGTTTTATATGTTCCCTTCATCTGGGACTTTCCCCAGCATGAGGTCACACTTGCACTTGCACTTTAGGCAGAGCCAGGGTGCTTTGACATCCATCTTGGGGCTTGCAGCAAGGCCACGTGGTTGACCACAACCATGTCAGGGATTAAATCAGAGCCATGTGGTCAATCAACTGCATGCCAGTGTGGACTGGTGGTCACCTTTTAAGGTCTTTTAAGTTCCCACACACAGCTTTCCTACCTGGTTCTTTTGAGACAAGCAACCTTTCCTCCAGTCTCTGACATTCAGGATGCATAATTAGTAAATCCCTGGATAAATACCTAAGTCTCAAGGTTTTACACGATACCAGTTCAGTAGATTCTCAATTTGTACAAAGCTTTATGTTGGAATGTATACAGGGAAAAAATGACAGTATGAAATTAGGCAAGCTTAAACCCGGTTAACATTAATCTGTAGCTTGTCATGACAAATGAAATTTTCAGGTAGTTGTGGAAGTTGAAAATGAGTTGTGGACACATTGGTGCCTAGCATGTACACTGGAGAGTGACTGAAGTAAATGATTGTTGCTTTTTATGTTGCTCTCTGTCATCTTTCCTCATTGCAGAGCAAAACCAAAAGGTTGTTGTGGTCCTTAATAAAAAATGGAACATTTTGTTTTAAAATTGAATAGTACAATTTCTCATTTCCATCCCATTTCAAATGATTATTACTACACAGTTTTTCATCTCCTTCTGAATTCAAAAGTAGCTGTCCATTAAGGTCTTGTTTTGCTGCCAGTTTATTATATATAATCTCTTCCATTTATGTCATCTTCATAACTAATAGCATACATTTGGAATCCCTCAGGAAATTTAGGGAGACAGTGTCAGAGTAGACACTGTTAAACATCATCCTCAAAATGAACTACAGCTTTTCACTGAACCTAAGGAATAATTTGTCCCTTGTGGATAAATAATAAAGATCCTCAAATCAACTTCTGACCATTTTCTGTTTGTCAGCTGAACAGTTGTTCCAGTTCAACTTAATAAAGTCATAGTTTAATAAAATCATACCACCTGTAGTAAATTATTTGGGAAATACTCAAAACAACAAATTGAACAGCAAATGGAAATATACTCCAAATTTGAACTCTTCAATTGTGGTTTCTCCTGAACTGTGATAAACTTGCAACAAGTTCATGTCTATTTTCAATTCCCATAAAATATCACACTTAGTCTGGGGTCTGGTTCCAATTCATTAGAGGTATTTTTATTAGCTTTGAAATCTTTCAATAGATAATCCATAGAGAAATGTGAGTGATGTAATCATTTCCTATTTGATTTCCCTAAATATAACTACAAATTCTCTGAATGTATTTAATTTTAAGAAGGAAAAGAGTTGATTTCTATTTCACTCTTTGATGGATAACCTTCATGATGTCAAATATGATTTGGGTCTATTTTAAGGTGTCCTCAGTCTTGACACTTACTTAAGGTATCTACTCTTTCAGCTTCCTAATGTCAGCAATTTGAGTCTTCATTTTACAACCATCATTTGTCAAATTGTTCATTTCTAAGTAGACAAACAGTTGGTAATAGCTTATCTCAGAAACATCTTGCAAAATCCATTGATCCATGTGCAACCATTGCTGAAACCTCTGTCCTACATGTGCTGTTGACCTCCAGGACCCTCTTTGCCATTTTGCATATTGCTGTTTGCTACTCACAAGGCATCACTGAGAGGTCCCAATTGATACCCGGGTCCAGTTGTGCAGGACACTACATACATGTGGGAAGATAATGCCTCTGCTTCAAAGGCATAGAATCACAGTATAGTTAAGGTTGGAAAAGACCCTTGAGATCATTGAGTCCAATGGTTGACTCAGCACTGCCAAGTCCACCACTAAACCATGTCCCCAAGTGCCACATCTACATATCTTTTAAATACCTCCAGGAATGGCAATTCCCCCACTTCCCTGGGCAGCCTGTTCCAATGCTTCACCTACCTTTCAGTGAAAAAAGAAGCCCACTGCATGGTCTGCTCTGTCCAAGCAAGGCAGACGTTGGTGGGAATGGTTCTTTCCAACCCTCTTTCAGCAGGCTTATCTCCACCCATACCTCCTCACTCTCTGCCACAGGCAACTCATACCCTTGGCATCATCCTGTGGAAGTAAGCTTGGAGATAGCAGCATTGTTACACAAAGGAAGTAGACAGAGGTCCTTTTAGCTGTTTGTCTGAAGTTGCCCCAAGGCTCAGAGGAAAGAGAGGAAGGAGGCAGATTTACAATGTCAAATCATTGTCAGCTTTGCACAAGGTGCTGCACAGAACTGAACCCAGTGCACAGCTCTATTTCAGATGGACATCTTCACATATGGAGGTGACAGAGGTAAATCAGAAATCTGGTGGTCCTTTCCCTAACCCTTATGCTACTCAATCCCCACAAAACTCTGGAAGATTCCCAATTGCTCTCCAGTGACCACACAGTCTGTGAGTGGGTCACTGATATGAGATGAGCACTTCTCAATTCCTCACATATATATCTATGTATATAGATATGGGCTACAAAAACACAGCAGGGAACTTTCAAATCACCAACTCTCTCCTGCTGTCCACTTGCTACAGATGATCAGTGGGGCACTGCTTCTCTCCTCTAGGTCGGAGACATCTCACACTATCTTTTTGTAGGCCATCTTGCCTGGAGTTGTCCTTCAAGCAGTCCTTTTCCAACATGCTCTGTAGAAGTGCAATACAAACTTGGCAGTAAATAGTTTCACCTATGTATGCCAGGAGAGAGGTCATCCTGGGTCAATGGCTTCCAAAGCTGGCTACAGAAGCCATGGCCTGAAACAAGGGAGCAGATTGGCTTAGAAATCTGCTGTCAACTATAAAGCAGTCACATATCAGGGTGCAGGCTGCAGTTATGGTGGTTAAAACTGAGGCAGATCTCTCCCATGATCTAGAGACAAAATAATACATGTTAAAGCATCTCTTTTTTGAACTGCAGAACCTCCAAATGGGAGCTGAAATAACAAGGAACATTTAGAAAATCTTCCAGACCAGATCGAGCAGCAGCAGAGCAAGAGGCAGATGTGGCTAGATCAGCAATGAAGAAAAAGAGCAACAAAAACGGAGAGCAGGAGCTAGTTACAGCACAAGCTCTACCCATCGTATGCCTGACATACGCCCATCAAACACCTGGCATGAGACAATCACACTTCCATCATGTGGCAATAACATGACAGTCACACACCCAACATGCACCTATCATGTGCACATCACGTGCCAAACACACACAAATCATGTGCCCAACATGCAACAATCACATACCCACGACATGACAATCATATACGTGGCATGCAACAATCACATGCCCGGTATATGTCCATCATGCAACAATCAAGTGCCCAACATGTGCCTATCATGTGCTTGACATATCTGTTGCAAGAACTACAGTTGAGCTGCTGTAGCAACAGCAGCAGCAATTGATGCAACAAACACAGTAATGAAATTCTGGCTGCAACAAAGTGATGATGCAAAATGCTGAGCACAACAGATACTATTATACAGAAACAAAAATTTTTAAAAGAACCTTTAAAATGAATTTCAGTAGCATTGGGACAGAATGCATGAGTAAACAAAGTGGCATTCATTAGGGATCTGTTCTGGCTGCAATACAATTCTGTTTTCATTGATTACTAAGACGATAAAATTGAGGATACTCCCTCAGTTTTACACTTCTATTTTACTGAGTTTCTCTGCTGTGGCTTGGAAAGAGTCTTGTTTACAGGACTAGAAGACACCAATATGTAGAGAAGGTGTGTGTGTTACAGCAGAGCCCAATGGTAGAATCTGCAGTGATTTGCTGAAGCAGTTTGCTGACAGTATTCATATAATTTTGGATAGACACCCAACACCTGTTTTATTTAAACAGTAAAAAATCTCATTAGGAGAATTTGTGTCAAGACGCAGGGATTTTCTGTCTAATAACTTTAAGCAAAAGATACACAAGAAGCCCCGCTGGGAGACAGGCAACATTTAAGAAGAAATGGGATAAATTACATTGGGAATGAGTTGGCAAATTTTCAGGTACATGAACTGAACTGGACTCTACAAAATTTATATGAACCTGAAGCTCCTGACTTACTCACCATCATTCCTAACTGAACAAAGAGAAGTTGGTTTCTGTGACTCTTCTAAGATGGCACCTATTTACAATAGTGACCATCATTTATTGATGACAAAGTTATAGTCTATCTTACACCCAATGATTATCATATACATGCCTTCTTTTCATGTGCTGGCAGAGCCTAGCTCTGGTATATCTACCAAATACCGAATCTTGGTCCAAAAAATGCACACAGGAATCACCACCAGACATCTATAAAAATAATATAGCTGCTTCAAAGCCAGTGAATTTGATAGAACAAAAATATGAGTGGTGAGTTTTTGTATGTACAGAAATTGGAAGAGATAAGACAGTGTTTATTGCTTAACATTGGTTCTCACCTCCATTGAAATACAAAGGAGAAAAGCTGGAATGAGAAAAACTGTATTTTATGAAAAAAGAAAGTATTTTCAGAATTTCCTCATGTAGGATAATGGTGTTAAATATTTAATCATGTTTTATACATTCTGGGCTGACATTTCTGCCTTAGTTCATAACTGTTGGAACAGATAAGTTTTCGCAGTTCTATAAAATATGTTTATGGTATTTCATAAGCACCTGTGTACCATCTAATGTAATTTGTAGACCATTTTTGCTGCTTTTGCCTGTTAGATAGTACTCAGAAAACGGATTCTGTTCAATTTGGAGTGCCATGTTTTCTTGGTACAGTCCAAGCTGAGCAAAAAGCCAACACAACAAGCTAAAAAATAGCCAACACCTCCTTATCTAGCTTACCTGCTAAACTCTAGACCAAATGTTGTTAAACTGACTACTGCCACCATCCACATTTATCCAAAATATAGTTCATTAGTGTAGCAATTATTTTGTACTTTATCCTGGCCTGCACTAATTCCTTTCCTAAACTGGCCAGAGTAAGCCACCCTACTTGATATCCACTTTACCCTCAGGAGGATCTGGTATTGAAGCATGTGAGGAGCATTTCTGTTCAGAGATCAGCATACAGTGGATTAAGTTTTAAGGACACCCCTCCCAAGTGTGTGACCTTCATCAGGAGAAATGTCTGCCAGCAGAACTCAATATGCCACTGCTAATTTACCAAGGGCTGGGACATAACTCCTGTACATGCATTGACAGAATAATGGGAGAGGCTCACCTCAGGAGCTGGAAGGCTTGTGAAAGATGATGAGAAAGGAAAGAAAAGGGCCAGCACCTGTGAGATACCAGTTACAGAGTATGCAAAAACTAGCAGGGAACTACTTAGAAGAAGAAGTTCTAGAATTATAATCAAAGCAGAGTTTTGATAAGTAAAATTCTTGAGTATTGAGTGTTCGAGTATTGAGGGAGACAAGCATTGCTTTATGTAGTATGTCTATGGTTACCTTTCAAAAGCTAGGTCCCTACCTCTGTTAGTGTAACCTTCCAATATAAATTGCATCTAATATATGAATGCGTATGTATATTAATTAAATATTTTTCTAGGCTTGCTTTTGACTCTAAGTTGCTCATAGCTTGAGAAATATAAACAAAATTGGTCAGGTCAGTTAATTTTATTTTCATCCCCAGGAGCTTGTTCTGCTAGTCTGCCTGGTCAGCTTTGAAAGAGGGGTTTTGTCAGTGGGTAAACTGTAGAGTTCATAATTATTGTGACTCTTTTCACTTCAGGTATTTTTCATTTGCTTGTTTGCTTGGGGTTTTTTTTATTTATTTGTTGCTGTTTCTATTAATTTTCTTTTTTTAATTCAATAATCTTAGAGGACTAAATTGTTTTTTATAACACTTTAATTTATTTTCAGTATCCATGTATTGTGGGGATGTTTTATTCATGTCTGAATTATTTTCCTTCCCAAAATGTCAAAAACATTGTAGGCGCTTCAAGATTAGTGTGTTCACTGTACTACAAATTGAATTTTCCTCCAGCTATAATTATTACAAGTTGGGTGTTTTTCTCTTCACTTAATTTATCTAGAAACATAGGCGAAAAGACAGGCTGGTTTTATAAAGACATAAGATGCCACATAGTTTAACTACATCTGTATATGCTTCATTTATCTTGTAGGTTCACAATACACAGGATCTATCACTGAACAGAGATTTCCTGCGTAGTTAATTGATCATCTTATATTCCCAAACTTTAGCAAACATTTAACATTTTGG
Source organism: Acanthisitta chloris (assembly GCF_000695815.1). Taxonomy (NCBI): domain Eukaryota; kingdom Metazoa; phylum Chordata; class Aves; order Passeriformes; family Acanthisittidae; genus Acanthisitta; species Acanthisitta chloris. Next base: position 333,240 of record NW_008661104.1, read on the forward strand.
GGGAAAGTGGCGAGGCTAAGGATGCTTTGACATTAAGATGAAAAATTGCTTCTAAATCTCGAAAAGTCCATTGTGAATCTTGAAATAGGTTGTGCAGTGGGAGGGAAAGGCATTCAACCTGCTAAGACAAGGTTCTGCTCATATAGAACTAATTTTGTGGAATCAGGCTTAGGGCCTCCTGGTTTGCAGTTTTGTTTATTAGCAAACCTATTTTTTTCTGCTTTCTCTTATATATTGGAGGACAGGTTGTGGTTGCTTGGAGACAAGTAAAGAAGTTGTCCTACCAATATTTTTCTGCCAATTTGTATATGAACCATCCAGGAAATCTCCAAAGCAAAATCAGAGGTGAGGAAATGAGAATATTTCTTCTACAGATGAAAGAATGTTGAAAGAATTTTAGCCATATTCTGTTTTGAAAAGATTCTTAATATTTTGTCAAGGGCTACTATTACTAAACACTATTGCAGCATAAAGCACTGTGAACAGGCTGCTGGTCTGAGAAAGTCAGAGAGACCATGCCATTATTTAGATAAATATGTAGGGCACATTATCCAGGTCAATACTCTGACTAGCAGCCATAGTGGGATTACTGGCAATGGCAATACCCCAGGCTGTGATCTGCTCCTGTGTATAACATGGCTTTTGTCTTTGCAAGCATGCATTCATTCTCCTTCTAGATTGCAGTTATTAGGATTGTAAAACTCTTTGAAGCTTTCTCTGTGAAGTCCTAAAGAAATGTGAAATATCATTATTGCAGCAATGCCAGAATTATTTTCATCTCTAGTGTACTAACCATAGGACTTCCCCAGCTTGATGCACATGTGTGTATTTAAAGGTATTACATTTTTTAGAGCAATTCAGAAGGGTGTCCTGTAATGGAAAATGTTATGGAGGGCACATAATTTATTGGGAAAATGTAGAAAATGAGCTGACATTTCCAATTATAAGTTCCTATTTTCAGGTTTCTTAATACTTCGTTAGGTTTTAAATATTTATACTTTTTCTGGTGACATATCTGTTTCAAGCTGAATAGTTTTAAAAGTATCTGTGAATATAATTTCAGTGTTTAACTGTTTCAAGAAGGTTAGAGAAAAGTATTGTCTTGCCAATATGAAAGAGAAATCTAAAGTTTTTAGGTCCCTAAGTCTCTTGACAACTTCCCATCCTGTGAAACAGGGATCTGAAATATGTCAAAGAGGGAGTGGAACAGTTAAGTTAATGAAATGCCTTCAACTGGCACTGAAGCCTGCCTCAACTCCATTAGGTTTTAAGACTTTGAAAAAATCTTATTTTGTAAGTATTCCCTGCAGACTTTGAATGACTTAAGCAACTTTGCATTCTAATTAGATGCTGCATTTTCAGTCAGAATGTCTCAGCCAGGGCCCTTGGGCCATCAGGGTACTACCATGCCTTTCTGTTGTTTGCAAACTACCTCTGAAGCTGATAGCAGAAATGTTTGCATTATCTCCTGTTGGCATGCATCAAGCATGAAAAGCTATCACTGTTATCTGTTACGCTGTGCTGAGGCACATCAGGCTGGTTGTTGTACAGCCCTGTTGAGTTGCCATTAGTCACAGTACTGGCAATTGTTTGCTCCATACTTTCTAAAAGAAATACATCTAGATTTAGGACATTGTATAAAGAAGTCACATAAAGAAGTGTCAACTCCAACAAATCAAATGCATAAAATGAGAAAATGTGACTAAAAATAAATTCAAGACTGAGTTTGCCTGGATGACTGTAAGTTGCCCCTTGCACATGAGTGCTTTATGATACAACTTTAATTAAATATTTTCAAACTGTCATTTCATAACATTTCTGTTTCTTTAAACATACAGACATTAGACAGTACTTAGTGAATGTGCAGCTGCAGGAAGATAGTCAAATTACTGCACATACACTTTTACATTGTAAATTATCTTATCTTTTAAACTGGAAAATAGAAGATATTATTAGCTGCTATTTATGCAAAAAGACTCTGTTTATTAGAAACTGTCAAGTTACTTGGCTTGCAGATCTAGGAATTGACACAGCTGAATGATCCTTGTAAGGTTTTTCTTATTTTTCTTTAGTCAACATCTTCATTAATTATTAAAGAAAATTAAAGTTCTGCCCATTGGGAAGAGGTTATGATTATGTGAAAAAACATTTAATTCAAATTTTTTATGGATCAACACTTAGGCACTTGTCTACTGTCAAGTATGTTGCAAGTTTGGTTTTCTTTGCACTAAAAGTAACAGATAGGAAAAGAAATGAGTGCTAGAAATGAGGTTCAGTTTTTAGACTGGAACATTAAAAAGTCTATTGGAGGAAGTAGCTGTCAGTATGAGAATTCTAGTTCAGAGATCATTTACAAAGTCAATGTTGCATGCCTACAAATTATTGAAAATTGGGCCCATTTTGCTGTAAATATCTAAGGTTGCACAAATTAAAAAGAGAACTATAGCATTGTGAATATAATGGCAATATACCATATAGAAAGCAATATGTACACTTGTGGTCCCCTGAACCACACAATCTACATTTAAAGTGGAATAAATCAATACTGAAAGGAATAATCAGTGCATATCCAGTACACATGGAAACATTCATTTGTTAATGATCCTTACAAAAATGAGAGAAATTAAAAGAAGTAAATAAACTACATCATGACATATGGTCACTGAAGAGCCATCCCTAAATATGAGAAGGAACTAATTTTATTTTATTTAGAAGAACACCTTCTGTCTTATGGGATGTTAACAATCATACAGGATGGAGCTGCAGTTACACTCTATTCCATGTCTGGAAAGCAGCTGTCCTGTAACACCTATCCTCAATGTCTTCCATCTAAAAGGTGACATCTGAAATATAAAAAATAGCCTTTGGTTTAAGCAGAATGTGTAAGTGTATGAGTGTGATGATATAGCAATATTATATAGAGGCTATAGCATTCAAAACAGGTATTTTCTTAATTAATTGCTTGATGGCTTGGATATATTTAAATTTTAAGAAAATGTGGTTTTCTTCTGTTTTGAGACATTTTCATGATAAAAAACTACAAAGAAAATATAAGAAAGAAATAGAAACTGACCCTACAGTAGCATTCAGACTATTAATATGTTCATATAGGAATGGAGGGATTAATTTCAGACATCTAATGTTCATATAGGAATGGAGGGGTTAATTTCAGACATCTAATCAGGCTTATATAAAGCAAAAGTTTTGTAAAGTAGAGTGGCATATTGCATTTTGAACCTATATAATAAAATCCCTTACTTTTCTGGAAAGCAATAAATAGGCATTAAGAAGTACAGTGTTTATAAAGCTTTCTTCAACTACAAAACAGAAAGTACTAAAAGCCTTCCTCGCTTAAATTTAACTGCTTTTGTTAAAGTAGTGTTGATTTCTGTGGGTGTTTCCAGCAAGGAGAAGTTCAGAAGTACAGACAGTAGCTTAATTCAGGCATGTCCCTTGAGACGAAATGGGTTGCTCAGCTGTTTAAACACATTGACATAACTATCTAGGCTGGAAATTATAGGAGAATGAATCCTCACTCTTTTTCTAGTATAATCTGGTTCTGGCACAAAACCACTATATTTTGTTTGCAGACAATGATACCTAAAGAAAGTAGTGCTCCACTGCACAACATCTCCTAGAATCCTCACAGCATAACATCCAAGGGGTACAGTTCAGTTATGTCTCTATAGTTACTAAAATATTTGTTTCTTCACACTGCTAGCCTCTATGGTCATTACACACATATTTATATAGAAAGCCTTGAGACTGGTATGCCCTTTTTGTTCATAAATTGAACATAATTCTGTAATGATCAATCATCCTCTGCTTCACAGTCTACTTGTGTTCTGGATCAAGGCTTCAGCTTTTGGGTGGAAATTCAGACTGGTTCCACTTGGATTGACACTTTGCCAACATAAATTTTTGGGGTAATGTTTAATTCTTATTCAAGAAAAAAAGAGAAGTTTAAGAAATTTTTATATTGGATGTTACATGGAACTTATCTATTCAAAATTGTTAATAGTTATACCACACTTGATTTAGACTCCTTTGCAGATGATCTTGAACATGCCTGGGTAGTCTAGACAGGATGCAGACTAATGAGGCAGACAACATTCTTTCCAGAATGTTGCTAAACCATGCTCCATGAGCATCTCTTTAGCATTGCAGAGTTTTAAAAGAAAGCACCATGAATTCAAATACTGAGTATGCAAGCCCTACATGCAATGGTCAACTTCTGTCCTCCCAACAATAAATTCAAGCTGTCACAAATGCAATTACCATATAAAGGTTAGAACAGCAATGATGGAAGAAGTAGCTAAGGGGCTGTTTTTCATTCTAAGAGACTTGGGAGTAGAAAAAATACAAACATCCAGGTTGCTATTAAGTTTCTCTCTAATATACAATAACTTGTTCAAGCAGAAGCAAAGTATTTCCTATGTATAATGCGCAAATAATGTTGCAAGTATTCAAGCCAGTTTTTGTTTATTCATAGGAAACCAAATTACTTGCCATTGCAAGATTAGGAAAACGTATTAAAAATAAAATATTCATACTAAACAATCCACTTCATGAAAATTGACTTTCAACATATTTATTTTCCTTTTGTAAAGAACAGTCATTCTGGCTAATAAAATATAGCTCTGTGGTATTGTTTGAAAATAATAGTCCCATCTGATTTAAAGTGATCTGATAGATCTGTATCTAATTGAGAAAGCAGTAAACCTTCACAGGGAGTTTGCTTGGCTGGGAATCTAAACCATTTGATTGGACAACAGGCAATATTTATGATCATCATTTGTTCTCTTTCTCATATTGATAATCTTTCTAATACCTAATATGTAACATTTAACTGTTGTCATGATTGAGCTTCAAGGTATCACATAAACATCATCACATTTAGAGTCTCCCTATAATTGATTTTAAAGATTTTTTCACGAAGTTTTTTGTTAAGAATGTTTTACCAGTTTCACAGACAATGGCAAACTTTACTCTGAAAAGTTTACTCTCCACCCCTTTTCTCTAGAACCATCTGTTAAATCATCCTACATGCATTACCATTATTTCTTTATGCTGCAACAATATGGACAAATCCTAATTGAAATACTGCAATTGGAGAAGATTTACTGTAATTTTCGTTCTTTATGCATACACTGAAACAAACAATTTTGCTCTGCTGAATTCAGTCTTTTTCAATACAAAAATTGCTCAGAATTTTGATATCTAGTCTATTAATAATAGTATCTACTGGACTTGCTTAAACGTGTATTTATACTTAGCAATCAGCAGTGCTCCCTGAGACACTGTAAGGAAGTCAAATTCAATTAATTTCTGATCTCTGTGGTTGTGATCTCGGGCCAAGATAATTTTTTTTCTGGCAGAGGAATGTGTCTATTCCAGGGTAGGTTAACCTATATAATGCATAGTAGAAATGAGAAAATTTCTCTGTATCCAGCTGGATATTAATGAAGAACAAATCCTCTTATGCTGTCAACAACACTTTGCTAGGATCAAAATCAAACTCTGTGACTGACCATCTGTCTCAGTATGTATGTATTTCATGTAGTTCATGCCTTTCTGATCCATCAGATCTCACCTTGAATCAGTATAATTAAACATATTAAGACAATTTGAACTAACCAAACCCACCAAACACTTATTTACTGTTGACCTCAATATAGCCAGGAGCTCTGTTGGCCCCAGTTTCAAATAGTAGTTTCTGCTACCTTGGATGTCAGTTAATTTTTAATTTGAGTATGTAAAATATTGTATTTATTCAGATTTTTAAGATGCTGTCATAACTTTGCCATAAAAAAATTATGTTTTACAGTGAGTTGCTTTCCAGCTATTGACTAACAGTGTGTTATATACTATTAGAGAAGTTTCATTCTGGTTTCACTTCACTACAGGAAAGATTTTATTCAGCTAGAGGTTTTCAGTTGTTACTTTGAAGTACGGAATAAAACATGGACTTTTCTTATAGAGATAAGTTTTATTTGCTTAAAACTTTGGTCAAATAGCATTGAATGCATGATAGAAAAAGTAGATGTATTGTCAGACTCTCAGTGGTGATTGCACAGTGCAACATTGAAGCTTACATTTGCTTACAACCAGTGTCTCACCTGGTTTGTACAGTATGATCTCTGAAAACATCAAAGAGCTTAAGTCAGGAAATCTGTTTATCAGTCTTATCTCAACTAGTCAAGGAAATAATTTTTTTTAAAAAAAAGTAAAAGTAAAGAGAATTATGAATAAGAGTAGTAGGGACTTTTATGTTTAATATCATGAATGACAACAGCTAAAAGTAAATAAACTCAGAATTAGTGAGACTAGTTTTTGCACTCTGTGTCAATTAAAGCTGGAGCTACTATGCTTGGATATGAGTTTTCTCAATCTGCTTGTCACTATTTATAAAATATTGATAGGATTATGTTTACTTGTAGCCTAAAACATTCTATCTAAACAAAGCAGAATTATAAAGTTGTAAATATCAATTGTATTTCCCCTTTTTTTGCCGAAAGATAACTTAAAGCTGGGTTAAAGCATATGATACAGAAACTGCATAAAACAGGAAAGATGCAGTATGTTCCCCATGCTCACAGTAGTCAAAACCAGTTTTAATGAACATAAATTTTTTGAGTATTCAGATTAAATGTTAAAAAGCACTTCTTCTTGTTAAAGATACTGAAGCAGTAGAATAGATTGCTTGAGTTCACCACCAGGGGTTATCTTTGAGAAAAAAAGATTTTCAGCCTGACAGAGTCAGCTGGGTAAGAATGAATCTAAACCATCATACCTTAGAAAATGTTCAGATTTAAAACTGCACCAGATCCAAATTTCTAGATGATGGGGAGAGGGTGTCTCTTTGTAATGAAGATTTCCCCCTTCATTTTAGAGAGTAGGAAAGAAACTGATTTCTAACCCTCTTCTAGAGTCAGAATTCCCTTAAAAATATAACATTCTGTATACAAAATTCCATACCTTGTTAAGCAATTCAAGTTTAAAGGAGCCTCAGGGGCAGGCTTAAAAAAACAAAAGCCCAAAAAAACCAAACAACCAAAAAAAGGCTTTTGTTGCAGTTCTTGATTCACTTGTCCCATAGGCAATTAAAAAAAACCTCGTTGTACCTATAAAGATGACTGATCTCTTGATAAGATGAAAAACGAGCAGGCAGACCCAGGGGACAGGAAATATAACTCCATTTGGAAGAGCTGCTCTCTGTGAGAAAAAATGGGTGCTGCTCTTGGCTATGGTTTTTCTGACCTGTAACTAGCTGATAATTTTTTGTCTCAGAGCTGTCAGAATGCAACCTCTAAGCAGCACAAAATTCCTTCAGAAGTTATAAGGAAAAAAAGGCAGCGGAGATGAAATTCTTTTACTACGTGAAAAAAATAAATTCATTCAGCATAGACTTTTTCATGTTTATTTTATCTCAGAGGCAGATCAAAGGTTAGTCAAATTAGTTTTGCGATAACCCAAGCAAGGCACCAACATTTACATTCACAGTTAATCACAAGGTGTTTGACCTTGGACAACCTTCCACACATCAGAGGAGGGAGTGCAGAGAGACATTAAAGGGAGGGGTTGGTTCTATTAAAGACTATTCACTGCACAGTCTAGCATGAGGCACCCTGGCTGTCAACAGAATGATATGACAGGGATCAGATCAAACAAGTAATCCAGTTAATGAGGCATATCTCAGGAACTTGCAGAGAAAGTAAGCATGTGAGTGATACGGGTACTTTGTCATGGATTAATAGAATATTAATCAAGGCAAGGTACATTTTCATATACTGGTGACAGAAGGATTAGGTAGCATGGGAGTGTTAAAGATTTAAGTACCTTAGAGAATGCAGAGCTTCTTTGCTTTTGTTTCAAATAAAATGAATAAAGCCAAATATCCTGCAGTCAATGCTTAGCATTTTGAACTGTTTCCTCAACTATTTTATAGAAACTTGGTTAAAGAGCATCACAAATCTTCTGTCAAAAATTTCCAAAGGAACACTACGGAATTCTAAGTCAGTTTCCTTATGGCTTCACATTTTATCCTCTTCAAGGACAGGGCATGGGATACTCTTCTGTGTTTTCAAAAGAGTAATGTAGAGTTGCTAAGCCTTGTTCAAAAATTAATGAGCACACAGTCTGTTCTTTCTGTAGTGGTTGCAGCATCTCAAGAAAATCATGGTAACTGATTTCAAAAGTTGCAAAAATAACTGATAATAAAGCAGTTTTGGAACAAAAAATATTGTTTAAATATATTAAGGTTATTGTTGCTCATGGGAGCTATTTAATATAATTTTAAAAAGTCATATAAAAATTATTGCCAGTGTAATAATTTTGTTTTCCAGCTATTGGTTCCCTTAAATTGTACATTAGAAATCTATAATGAAACAGCAGATGCCGTCTCATAGATTGGTTTCTTGGTTGGGTTTTTTTTGGTGATAAACACAATGAAGTTAGAATTCCAGGAGCAGTAGGATCCAGCAGTGAGGAGAAATTAATTCTCTGAAAACTTTAGAATTCTTTATACAATTAAAATACATTTAAGAGAATCTACTAGTATTTCCAGGGTCCAGATTGTATTTTCTTAGATGGGGCACTGGATTCTTTTAGGACAGTGAAGCTCCCTACACAAGCACTTGGAATAGATCTTAAATTTAGAATGGGCAAGTACCATAGCATTTGCAGGCAGCATCAAGGAAATGACAAAGATATGGATACAGTGCCATCTGTTACTTCCAGAAATGGATACAGGCTATTGGAGGTGCTCAACAGAAAAAAAGAAAGTGGATTTCCATATTCTTAGAAAGCACAGTAACTGCATGATGGACTCCTTTTCCTTTTAAAATATGTGCATGAGGAAGTGGATATTCTTAAATCACTAAAACTTTTTGCTGCTGGTTTGTTGGTTATTTTTTTTTCAGGATAGGAAGATCACTAGGCTAAGACATGTCATAGAAGTTTTCCCAACAAATACCTCTCTTGGATTTATTGTTTGCTTATTTACTGGGTTTTTTAAGAAATGAATCTTACAGCAAATCTAACACAAACTTTCAGGTCAGTGGTGTGCTTTGTAGCTTCATCTGTGTATTCATATTCCTTCTATTTCTTCATATCTCTATTTTGCCATGCTTCTGCAGATCTTTTCCCATTTACCCTCCCTCTTGATTCAGCTTCCTAAAGCAAACTTCAGTTTTAGTTTCTGGTGTAAATACCCACTGAGAGATTTCCTTGCACTAAATATTGGAGCTACAAATGAAGCACATGTCCAGTGTATACAGGCTAATATGTCAGGTTCACATATACTCAGCTAAGGTCCAACTTCTGGGAAGATTAGCCAAAGATTCTAAGGAACTTGTATAGACATCTGAAAACCCAGACTTAGCATCATGAATTGTCCTCTAGCTGACTTTGATTACATTTTGAACCATTTGACTATGCACCTGTTCTTCTGGACTTCATTTGTGGCTAGAAAATGAAGAAATTTCTTTTAAACTAATTTTGTAATGGATTAACCAGTAAGTGTGAAGTTTGCAGCACATCAATAATGGCAAAATATGCAATCAAATCAACTTGCTTGGAATTACATATGAGATAGTAAAATGGAATTAAGTGTAATCATATTGTGGATTATATAGGTTGGTAAAAATCGAGCTACTTGTAAAAGATGGTGAAGATTTTTTAGGGACAGAAAAACATTCTAATACATCCTATTTCAATTATTCAAGAGCTGTTTTCCACTTCAAAGCAGTTTGTTTTAAAATAGTATAATATTAAATAAAACTGAAACAAAAGGTACAAAGAGACACCTTTTAAAAAAATATTTTTGAGATGTTCCCTTGTTAGCAAATTCCATTTAATTTTTCTGCATCAGAAGAAACTTTATTTCAGAATCCTCCTTTTAATTTCATTGAATGCCTGTCCAAACTGATTGCTCACAGTAATTTTCGAAGACGCTCAGAGAATTTTTATTTTGAGCTCAGTAACTGGTGTTTGACACTGATCAGGCCTCCCAGCAGCTGGCTAGATCCAGCTGACCTGAATTTGCTTAGCAATATTGGTGGGCCTTGTGCTGACATCTGGTTAGATGCCAACAATGTTTTCCAGGTTAATTCAATTTAATCTCATTAATATTGTTACCTGCTGTTGAAAGTACCTTTTGCCACAATCATTTGTTATACTAGTTAAACTCTTTTGCAGCAGCTTTATGTTTACTTGTATTCAGAGATTATCGTTCGTTTTATTTCTTTGGATGGAATAGATCTAGATGAAGGAGTAAATTATGATTTGTATATCTTGGGAAGAAAGAGTTATGTTGCCTTCTGACTGAACCAAGTACACCTTCATAACAGTATCATGATAAAACTCAGAGACCAAACAGCAGCATGGAAGTAAAACCTGATGTATGGTCACTTATTAAGGTTTCTGCTAAAAATTGATTAAATTAATACCTAGAATACTGGAAGTTAAAACATGAATACATTTGAAGAACAAGTCGACCTAAAGATGCTAATAAAGTACCTGGCCCAATGGGCAGATTTAAGAATTATCTTTGAAACTGAAAGAAATTGAAAAAGCAAATAAATTTAGAAGAAAATGGCCTAGTACTCACTGTGGGTTTTTATTATATTATTTGTTATTCCAATGCCTTTTTTAGTCTTATTTTCTGTTCTTTCACTATTCCTGTTGTGAAGCACCTGTAAAGAAGTGGCAAGTCATTTTGGTATACCCAAGCATCTCTTTGACACTTTATCCACGTTATTTGCACTTCGTTTGCAATCTGGGGCTTCTCTTTTGTTTTAGGCAGAGAATGCTCTCTTTTCTGTCATGTTTTCTTTTGTCACGGTTGGCTGATGTCAGTGTCACTCAGATTCCTCTCCAGTACTTGTGTTTGGTCTAATCCAGTAACAGACAAATTCTCATGCAGATCCTGTAGCTGCATATACTTATGTCACCCTAAATTCTGGGGACTTCAGAGAAAATATGATAGCTCTGCCAGTCACAGAGAGGGCTTGTCTGGTTTTGACGAAATGCAGAACAAATAAGGTGACAGAAGTGAAGAATGTGAAGGCAAATAAAAGACAATCAGGTGAAACAGTAGATGACTCGAAGGATTATTAGGGAGGGCCATTACAGAAATTGAGTTAAACCTGAATCTTCTCAATAATCATCCTGACTTCATTCTCCCAGATCCTAAAGTCAGTTTCAGGTGTATCATGCAAATACAAAGGTCATTAAAAAGACAGATACAGAATTGCTTATGGAGAACAGAGGAAGGATCCAAAATATGTCACTATTTATTTTGATCACAGAATGTTAGTATGTATTTTTATAGAATCTTATCAGAATTTTTCTTTTGAAAAGGTCTTAAAAGGAAATACATCAGTCCTCTGGCTCCCTATTATTCACATCTGTGAACAGAGAGAAAACTAATCATACAGATTACCCTAACTCACTCTGGGTTTTTTTATGCTGTGACTGAATACATGGCAAAATAACAAGTTTCAACATCGACTGTCAGAAAACTCCTACAGAAATGTTGCTTCAGTGCCAAGAGAAAGGTATTGCATATGTTATTGATGACTGCTGCAATTGCAAAATGTGCAAACTGGCTCCTCCTTATCACCTGCCACAGCTTCTCCCAGTTGAAAAGTACAGTGCATTCTTGAAAGAAAAAATTCACTATAAAAGAAGAAGTAGCATCCTTTATCGAAAAGACCTGGCTGTGATTTTTGAAGGCATTCCCATTAAGGTGTCTTCCCAACCAATAAAAATCCTACAGATTCTTTGGGCAGATTTTAAATCTGTCTTCCTTTGGATTCAGGGAAAAAAAAAGTTATAGGTATATTACTCCTGAAAGACAGACAGAGTAAAGATCTTTGGAAAGAGGAATTGAGATAGAATATCTTTACAAGCTGTCCTATTTCATACAGTTTAACAGAATTCCATATACTGCCCTGAAGGAATGTGTCTCTCTGGCTCTACCTGCATTACATGCTGGGGGACAGATTTGGTCCACTTGGTGGCAACAGAGAATATGGCATGATATACTTTGCCTTGATATTGTTAATGAAGGATGCTTTTAAGAATGTAGGTAATTGATAATAACAGAAGAAACACTTTTCTGTCCATTGTGCTACCTACTGATATAATTATGTTTGGTCTGTTCAGCATTAAGAGCAGTGTGGTGGTTTCCCTGTGCCATGCATGTGGTCTGAACTCTAGCTCAAAGAGACCATGTAACTTTTATTTTTTGCTTTTATTTTTGCTCAGCTACCAATTGCTGAGCAAAGCCAAATGAAATTTTGTTCTTCATAAACTATATGAACCTCAGATTGTGAACAGTGCTTCTGCACCTTCCTGTGTCTGATTTCACTGCTTTGGTAGTAGTCGCTTGATACATTTAAAGGGCTGCTTCCCCACTGGAGGAAAAGGGAACATACCCATACTGCCCAAGCAGAGAGGGAAAGATGGTAGACACACTGCCCAGTTTGATGCTAATTGCATCAGCTTCTAGGTCTATGAAGGGTGGAAATTACATGAGGATAAGAATAAAAGTAAGAAGGGAAGGCTCTGTAATTAGTCAGTAGAGATGTCTGCTTATTTGGCTAACAGACATAACTTTGAGCACCCTAAATTGTTGTGGTGGACTACAGAGACATTGGCAAATGAGGTCTGACAGATTAGATGTAGTAAGAGCCATGACTATGCTGCCTAGTGCTTTCATTTATCCTCATTTCCACTTCAGTATTTATTTTTTTATACAAAAGGCCAGATAATATTTTCATGGTAACATTATATTGTGCTAACTTTATATTGCATATTACCTCATGGTAATATTATGTTACATTATTATATGTCACTGTAACATCCTGAACAGCAATAATAAAGTGCCCAGAATTCGATCAATTTGCTGAAACAACCTCACATTTTTTAAATGGATTCTGATTTATACTTTCAAGAAGTGAAGTATTTTGGATTTCAAAATGTTAAAATGGCCTTGCAATGCTTGTAGTGGGGGCTGATATGGGGGGCACAGATCCTTATGTAGCAGGAGGGGAACTGGTAATACCTGTACTTGACCTTGGTTTTAAATTTTAGCACTTAAATAAAGCTGGACTACTCTGAACACAGCACTGGCATAAAAGAAACTCTAAGGACAGTGGAAGAGCCTCTTTGGCAGTGCATTGTAGATAAATTCATTTGTCATAGTATGCATGGGATGTTTGTATGTTATAGTAGCAATTGACCTCCTTCTTTAAGGAAATGGTTTTGAAGAAGGCATTTAATGATGCTTTGCAGTCATCCATTGTGGCTGTGGAAAGAACAGTTATAGTCTTCAAGCATCATATTTCATGAAAACATAGACAACTATTGTATTGCTGAAAATCACTATTTGTCTCTATCCATTAGTCACAGGGAAAAAAAACCACAAACAAAAATAAATATGATATTATGGCTTTATACACATCTCAGCAATTTAATTTCTAAATTATTTTTTGCATGGCTTTTGTACCCATTATAAGGAAAGTACTGACTTGTAATTTTATGCATCTATTTTGGCTTTTCTCTCATAGCTTTCACAGCACCTCTTTGAGGTGCAGCATTATATGGGACGTTTTGCTGTAGTCTGGGTCACACAGAAATTTTGTTGAGTCCAATGACATCTGGGTTTGTGATACACAGGCTGAACTATGGGCTGCTCTGAAAAACTGGTGCTCTTTCCAATCCCTGCCTTGCACCAGAATCTGCAGTTTGGTGAGGTACAATGCAGGAGGATGCTGCCTTTATCTATGTTTTCTGGAATTTTCCTGAAGCTTTGCTGACCTTTTTCTATAACAACAGAGAAATGCAGTTCTACCATTGTCACTGGAATCAAGTGGAGTCTTATCTACATTACAAAATAGGGGTGTTTGTGAAATTTGAGTGAACTATAATGAAAATTATTTATGTGATTTGGATTTTCTAGTATTTTTCAAAGAAGAAAAAATAGATTGATTTTGACCTATTATCAAAATGCACTGTTGCCCTCTTCACCAGTCATCTGTCTTCCCAACCCCCATAATCTGCAGTGGTGATTTGCTGCCTCTGTCAGTTTTCTTATCATAGAATCATAGAATCAAAGAATTTAGGGATTGGAATGGACCTTACAGATCATCTAGTCCCACCCCTCACTGCCATGGGCAGGGACACCTCCTCACTAGATCAGGTTGCTCAAGGCCTCATCCAGCCTGGTCTTGAACACTGCCAGGGTCA
>NW_008661104.1:348393-374865 GCF_000695815.1 Acanthisitta chloris
GCCAACAAAGATGTTGAACAGTATTGGCCCCAGCACTGACCCCTGAGGGACACCACTTGTCACTGGCCTCCACATGGACAATGAGCTGCTGACCACAACTCTCTGCATGCAACCATCTAGCCAGTTCTTTATCCACCGAGTAGTCTACCCATCAAGTCCATGTCTCTCCAGTTTAGAGACAAGGATGTTGTGCAGGAATTATATACTGAGGTAACAATTGCCACTGAGATTCATAGATAAAACTCCCCCAGAATAACAAAACACCTAATTTAGAACCTAGCCTATTGCCCTGTTTTTTTCTGGGATGGAGTTACTTTCTTTCTACTCCCTGGTACAGTGTTGTGTTTTGGATTTAGAATGAGAATAAGGTTGATAACACACTGATGTTTTACTCGTGGCTGAGCAGTGCTTACACTAAGTCAAAGACTGTTTCACTTCCCATGCTGCCTTGTCAGCGAGGTGTCTGGGAATGAACTGAGAGGGGACACAGCTGGGACAGCTAACCCCAACTCACCTACGGTACATTCCATAACATATGGTTTCATGAGAAACAAAAGAAATGGAGGAAGAGGGTGGGGAATGCTGTGCCACTGATTTGGAACCAGCTGGGCATCAGTCAGCAGGTGGTGGGCAACTGCATGATGCATCACTTATTTTGTATATTCTTTGACCATTATTATTATTTTCCTTTTCTTTGATGCCCTATTAAACTGCCTTTGTCTCAACCCATAAGTTTTATCTTCCATGCTGATTCTTTCTCCAATCCCACTGCGGAAGAGTGAGTGAATGGCTGTGTGGTATTTAGCTGTCAGACTGATTAAACCACAACACCCATTTCCCTAGTCTTATAATGAGAATCAGGCTCATAATGGTACCACAGAGAAATCAGAGACAATTGAGCTGGAGTGCCCAGTGCCCAGTCAGGAGAAATGGAAGCACACAGTGTCAAACCTTTTGAATAGGAGATGTGACAGGAAGAGAGCCTGAAAAACCTCACTGATCATTGACAACTATCCTACGGATCAGTGGTTTTCAGGCTGCTATCCACAGACTCCAGGGAGTTAGCCCTACTTTTAAATGACTTGTGAAGTCGACTGAGAGGAATAATTTGTGTGCCACACAGCAGTGTTCATAATATGAACTTACTAAACCTAGCTCTCTTACACTAAAAAATTCCTTTGGAAGCATGAATCACAGAAAGTTAAAAATTGATCTATACATAATTGATTACAAATAATAGTTTATGGGTTAAAGACTATGAAAGGAATCTGAAGTGAGGAACTACCCTCTCCTCTCTCCCTTATTTTCATATAGTATTAATTTCACTTCAGGCAATATCAGAGTTGCAGTGAGAGTTACTATGTATGTAGGATTTCAGGGAAAATCTTTCGAATCTGTTCCTTGACTTTAATTTTTCAGTCCTAGATATGGTGTAATTCAGATCCTGAATTGAGGTTTGAGCTCTTGAAACTCTTTAAGCTTGAATTGCAGCATACAATGTATCATTTGGAAGATGTGACAATATATTCAATAGTAGGCAGCAGGTGGTGTTAAAAATATGGTCTTTATTTCTGAAGGTTGAAAATAAAAGCAGACATATACAGTTGACAGGTGGTGATTATGCCTGGGAAACCACAGAGATTCAGGGATTTTGTTAATTTTGTTAAACAGTTCATAGCAGATAGCTTATCTACATATTCTATCTTTTTTGTTGTTGTTAATATCCCAATTCCCTAAGGTCATTCTTGAATAAAAATGCTCAAAGTGTTTGCTAAATCCACCAAATAATTAAACAGCTAAGGTCTTATTCAAAGCCTTCTGTAGTCCATAGAAAATATTCCAATATTTTAGTATGTCCAGAGTATGTCGTCAGCATAACTCTCTAACTCTGTATAGTCCTATATCAGGTCAGTGAGTCTTGTGGTGCATATACATATTCTTTTCATACTGAGGAGGAAGAAATTCAGACTCCAACAAAATAATTCTGCAAATAAGAGAATTGAGCCTTTTTTTCTCCTTTGTGGTGCTCAGCAGTCACAGCTTTAGCTGCACCTAGAAGTGGCTCTCTGACTGAAGGTGCATAGAAGTCCAAATGTTCATATTTGCAAATTCAAAACTAATATCTTGGCTGTTCTGTATAAAACTCTATACATTTACTATGTCTGCAAGTAATCACTCCAGTAAACTCAGACCTTACAGAGAGCTAAAGGGAAACAAGCAAAAAGGTAGCACAAAACAAATCTGAACAAAATGGGGTAGGAGATATCTTTCAAAGTGCATCAACAGCATTTACTCAACTTTAAAAAGACTTTCTTTCCTGCAGCTGAGTTACTGTTCAAGATTATAAAATCATTTAGGTGGGAAAAGACCTCTAAGATCACCAAGCCCAACCGTTAACACAGCACCGCCATGTTTACTACTAAATCACGTCACTAAGTACATATCAACCTGCATATTGAATACTTCCAGGGGTGGTTATTCCACCACTTCCCTGGGGAGCTTCCTCCAATGCCTGACCACCCCTTCAGTGAAGAAAGTTTTCCTAATATCCAACCTGAACCTCTCCTGGCACAGCTTGAGGCCATTTCCTCTCGTTCTGTCACTTGTTACTTGGGAAAAGGCACAACCCCTGTCTTGCTACAACCTCCTTTCTGGGAGTTGTAGAGAGCAGAAAGGTCCCCCTCGAGCCTCTTTTACTCCAGTCTAAACAACATCAGCTCCGTCAGCAGTTCCTCATAAGTCTTGTGCTCCAGACCCTTCACCAGCTCTGTTGCCCTTCTTTGGACTCACTCCAGCACTTCAGTGTCCTTGTTGTAGTGAGGGGCCCAGAACTGGACACAGGATTCAAGATGTAGCCTCACCAGAGCTGAGTACAGAGGGACAATCACTTCCCTGGTCCTACTGGCCAGGGACCTCTGTTTTTGCTGAGTTAAAGCAAAAGGATACATTTAATAATACATTTAATGCATTCTATAATGGAACGTTTGTCCTCCTGCCATTATATGTAAAACAAATCTTTCACAAATTTATACAAATTTGCAAAACAAACCTCTGCTCACATGCAGTTCTAAACTCTTGTAAAATCAGATGATATGTACTAAATACATATCTTCAACTTGTACAAAATATAAGCTTATGGCATATACTTATCTAAGGTGTATAGTTTCAAAAATACTGTATTTACTTCTTCAAGGGGAGAAATAGTTTGTCTGAGCAGATGTTTCATATGTTGATTCTAAAATTAATTGCTGTTGAACTATGTGGCAAACATTAAACTCTGGCCACACTGTGGGTTCTGTCTGTGGTGTTGTGTATGTTATTTTTATTGGAAGTTACAGAGGGAAGTAATTTCTCTTTTTAGGACGCAGTGTACTAAATCATAATTTTCAGTATAAAAAAATAAGTCATTGAAGTATGAACTCCAAGGATATTACCCCGATTTTGAGATATCTCTGCCTGACCTAATTGGTAGGCTTCTCATTAGCAACTTTATTCGTGTCTGTTTAGGTATTAATTGTGCAGTCTTTGTTCTGTACATGGTGCATTTTCTTTCACTCAGAATGTCAGGATCTAGGAGTCCAAAATTAAATTTCTTCTCTCAGACAACAATATTAATATTTTAATCAAATGCCTGGTTTTGATTAGTAGCTTCTAACTGTGCTGTCTCATAAGGAGTGATGTGTGTGTTCACATGGGATTCCAGAATGAGACTCTACGCACAGGGATTGCTCTGCATCATTTCACTTTTGACAGACTTTAATGTGATGGTTTTACGGGTTGTTGTGAAGATCTTGCTGTGTCTCCTGTTGTGTGCTTAGCTATCTCACAGAAAAACCTGAGATTTTCTCCCACAAGTGATCATTGGGGTGTGGCAATAACTGGACACCCTTGGACATGACATTCGGGAAGTGGTCATCTCATGCTGTGAAAACTAGGTGACTTTAAAAGCCCTTATACCAGATGTTCAAAAATCGAGGCTTTAGTCCTTTTAGCTTTAATCATCAGTAGTGCTATGCCAAATTATTCCATAGCAGAAAGAGTTACTGAGTTGGGAGGTTTATTAATCTCTGTGTACTTGAAAAACAGCTCATTCTGACTAACTGAATTTCCGTAATTTTCTATAGAAGCATATAAAAGTTTCTGCGAGTTGTTTTCTATAGCCTTATGTAGTTAGGACTTTCATTTCTCCTTTCACTTGTAATTTTCAAATTTGTTTTAGAATTAGTTCATCACTATGATTTAAAAATCTCAGTATGCCAGGCAATTTTTTTAAAATAATGCATCTTACCAAGTACACACTTTTTATTAATTCAGAAATGTGCAAAAAATTGTGAAAATTATAGGTAGTAAAGAAATATATAATAAATGCAAATAAAATTCCTAATTCTTAATCAATTTAATCATTCAGTCGAACATAAACAACACTTTAAATGTGACCCATTTTTCCATTTTCTCAAGTATTTTTGAGATTTCAGAAATTTTTTTTACTTATACTTCAAAACACTAAGATAAAATCTGATTCATAAAATTAAAAAAACTAAACCTAAATGTATTTATGTTCAATTAAAACATTTATGTTTAGTAGTTGTAAATTCTTTTTTTTTCTTTAGTTTAGTTTCTCACTTGTGTAAACAAGTTTTATAAACGTAATTTATTTTGTAAGTAAACCAAGTTTAAAATCCCTTCAGCCTTTCTTGTATTTTCTCTAGTAAGAAGAGCGGAAAAGGGGAAGGGGAAGGTGAAGGAGAAGGAAAGAGAGAAGGGGTAGGGGAAGTGAAGAAGAAATAGAAGGAGAAAGAAAGAAAATACTTCAAATTCTTTGTTTCTCATTATTGTCAGGGAGAAAGCGCTATATATACTGGTTCACTAGTTTGTTCAATTGCAGCAATTTTTATGTTTCCTCATGTTAACTTTCCTAAGTGCCCTGTAATAAATTATATCATAAAGGCCACTTTTGTGTTCAGATGTTCTGCTCTTTCTGTGGCACTTTATAACTCTCTCCCTTTGGTCATTTGTCTAAAATGATTTTTCTGAGTTCTTTCTACTATCTGCAATTTTTTTGAAAGACTGATTAATAAGAAAAGATCATTATGGGACAGCAGGAAAGAAAGAAGTGTCATTTAACACCGACATTTTTTTCAGCCTGAATGGTCACAAAAAAATTGTGCTTTCAAATGTTCCAGGCAATAAAACAGAAGTTAAAAGGGACAATTTTTTTTAGAGCACTTTACATATTGTAAACACAAATAGACCTTCAAAATGTTAAGTATATTCCTTCCTTTATGCATAGGCAATATTTCCTATGAAGGTGCTCCTCCAACCCCCTTCCAGCAAGAAAAAACCCTGACAACTTTATGCAAATATGGCCTCATTTAATATAAAATGTCTGGCTTGTAGCCTAATACAGTGTGCGGCGAAATGGTTATCAAGTTGAATTATCATTTTTCAGACCTCAAGGTTAAAAAGAAATATTTCTTCTTACCATATTTCATGTTTTAAATCTGCATTGAATATAAAATACATTGCAGTGCTACTGCACATATCCATGGCATTACCATCCCCAAAATTTAATTTTTTTTATGGGAGACCAATACATCCTGCCCCACTGCTTCTTACCTTGCTCCTGGTGGACAACCTGCTTCTTACAATTTGTAGAATACCATCTTGGATTATGCTACTTTTAAAGATTATTTTATATATGTGTTTTCTCTCTGAAATCCTGTGCACAATTCTGGTTGAATTTTGAATTAAAAATTTTCATTAAAGAAATACTCTGTATTCTTAGGGAAATAAATTACTTAAGCACATAATTAGTGCCAAGAATAATTGTGAATCCATTGCTATCAAACAAAAGTAAATGTCTCTCAAGAATCATGTATGAACTAAGGATACCATCAAGAAGCAGTCAAAATCCTAATGATACTTTGTTAAGATGCATAATTAAAATTTACCTACATATAATGGATTCTTACCTTTTAGACTTACTCCAAATGTCCCTTTCTTCAGGTACCTGACAGTTTAGTGTAGATGAAATGAAAACATAGCCTGTTTTCTGCCCATCTCTTGCATATCTAGATTTGGGAGAATACTATTTTCATGCATTTACTGGTAGTCTGGATTGAGAACTATCAGAAGACAATCAAAATCTTTCAGAAAATTTAGACACAGTAGATATCTTCACAAAAAATTAGTGGTGGGTCTTTTTTTTTTCAGGGGAAGGAAAGTAGTTATGATTGAAAACACTGTTGGACTCAGCTTGTTATTTTAAAGTAAGTATTGAAACTCTAAGAAGTTTCAAATTTTTTTTGCTTTACTTACAGATCTGTTTCAATGAACTTTTGAAATGTGTCTCTAAACTCCAGTTTGAGAAAGCAAAACATAATGTCTATGGAAGGTTGTTTATTTCAACGTATGGAAAATGTAAACACTTCAGGAGACCTGACTTTCTAGAGAGCAGTATTCCATTGTGACTGACAGCACAAAGGGCACCAATGGAAATAGCTTTTAAAAAAGATTCACAACAAAAGCAATATGAGGATACAGCTGCTAACTGGTATCTGGGGACTAAATAGACAGGTTTTCCTTTGATCATAGAGTCAGAAGTTCACGTCCTTTTCTGCATATGCTTATCATAGTTCCAAATATAATAAAAATCACATGTTACATTTTTGGAGGTCTTGGTATGGACAATGTATTTAGAAAGCATTTCTGAGTATCTCTGTAATTTTTTCATGCATTTCTTTCCAGAGGACATTTTGGTGTAATAACTATTGCTGCAAGACATGCCACATATGCTCTTGCAAGATAAGGGAAACAAAATTAATTAACATCTAAATGATGCCTATATTTTAATGCTAATTATGCTTAAT
Organism: Acanthisitta chloris; assembly: GCF_000695815.1. Classification (NCBI taxonomy): domain Eukaryota; kingdom Metazoa; phylum Chordata; class Aves; order Passeriformes; family Acanthisittidae; genus Acanthisitta; species Acanthisitta chloris. The sequence goes on from NW_008661104.1 coordinate 355,263, forward strand.
TAATGTATGAATATTTTATCATACATCACCCAATAGTTGCAATAAACTGACTTTTTATATTTTATTAATATATATATAAATGCTCCCCATCACGTTTTTAAAAAAAATTATAATTTAATATTTAGATACTTTCTATGGCATGCTAGGATGAACACTGCAGCTGTTCACAGTAATACTAACTACATTAACTACATTTTTGTTTGCTACCTTTCCTGGGTCTTTTAAGCACTCTCTTTTTTTTAAGCATTTTTAACAAAATTATTATGCATATATTTCGTTCTGTTTTTATGGCAAAGAAATGCTTTTTGGACTGTAGGTCACATCCTAGAAGGTGGTCAGAAATAATGGAGAAAAAAATTGTGGGACATTAGGGTGGTTGTCTGATAACTACATATAAAAGGACAATATGGTCAATATTTCTTAATATTGGATGAAAAACAGCAGGTCAGAGCAGAGGGCTTTTCCACTAGATATCAGCTTTTATTCCCTCCTTTATTAAAACTCTCCCTCTTCCAGTTCTTTTGCTCAGAGGTGTACTTTGCTGCTTGCATTTATGGGACCTTTAAATTGTTTGATCTACTGGGTACAAAGGGTTTGTTCTGTGCTTATCAAACACCTTCAGTAAAAAAATGAACCCAAACCAAAACAGCCATCATTTTTTTTCTTTTGTACATTTTTTTAAAAAATGGAAGCACAGGATATGTTAAAATAATTCATTGGACTTAAATTTAATATATCCAAATGTAGTCTTTGGTTGTAAAAATATCCATGAAATAAAATTTTTTAATGTGGCATTCTCTAATGCTAGAATGTCTCACCACTTGTTACATCACATACAGAAGATAAGTTTAATATTCTTTGAAAGAATAGTCTCAATCATCTGAGATACATACATATATATATGGCTGAGAGTGACTCAAGACCTCTTTTCTTACTGACGATAGTATAGGATCACTCTTTGTCTTTAAACAGATATCCCTACATGCAGAAAGGAAACATATTTTTCTTTTGTAACTACACAGACAGAGGTGCCCAATTACAGTTCTCTTCATCACCTTCTCATTTTCTGTTCTGCCTGTGTTTCCCAGTTATAGCGCAGAGCTCACTTTCATCTTTGAAGTAATCATATCTTCAAAGAAACTTACTAATCAGTTTGATGACAGTGTATTTATTCACAGAATCACAGAATCAGTTAGGTTGGAAGGCACCACAATGGGTCATCTGGTCCAACCTCCCTACTCCAGCAGGGCCAAGCTAGAGCACATGGCTCAGGATTGCATCCAGATGGCTCCTGAAAGCCTTCAGTGAGGGAGAATCCAAGACCTCTCCAGGCAATCTGTTCCAGTGCTCAGTAACTTGCACAGTAAAGAAATTCTCCCTCATATTCAGGTGGAACTTTCTGTACAGCAGTTTTTACCCTGTTAACTCTTGTTTTATTGGTTTCTATCACTGAGAAAAGTCTGGCTTTATCATCTTGGCAATCTGTTCCAGTGCTCAGTAACTTGCACAGTAAAGAAATTCTCCCTCATATTCAGGTGGAACTTTCTGTACAGCAGTTTTTACCCTGTTAACTCTTGTTTTATTGGTTTCTATCACTGAGAAAAGTCTGGCTTTATCATCTTGGCAATCTGTTCCAGTGCTCAGTAACTTGCACAGTAAAGAAATTCTCCCTCATATTCAGGTGGAACTTTCTGTACAGCAGTTTTTACCCTGTTAACTCTTGTTTTATTGGTTTCTATCACTGAGAAAAGTCTGGCTTTATCATCTTGGCAATCTGTTCCAGTGCTCAGTAACTTGCACAGTAAAGAAATTCTCCCTCATATTCAGGTGGAACTTTCTGTACAGCAGTTTTTACCCTGTTAACTCTTGTTTTATTGGTTTCTATCACTGAGAAAAGTCTGGCTTTATCATCTTGGCAATCTGTTCCAGTGCTCAGTAACTTGCACAGTAAAGAAATTCTCCCTCATATTCAGGTGGAACTTTCTGTACAGCAGTTTTTACCCTGTTAACTCTTGTTTTATTGGTTTCTATCACTGAGAAAAGTCTGGCTTTATCATCTTGGCACTTCTGTTCATGAACTTGTATACATTAATGAGGCCCCCTCTCAGTCTTCTCAAGATTGAACAAGCCCAGCTTCCTCAGCCTTTCCTCAGAAATGAGGTGCTCCAGTGCCTTAATCATCTTTGCTGCCATCGACTGGACCCTATCCAGAAGCTCCATGTCTATTTTATACTGAGGAGCCCAAAACTGGATACAATACTCCTGGTGTGGCCTCATGAGGGCTGAACAGAGGGGCAGGATCACCTTCCTTGACCTGCTGGCAATTCTCTTCTTAATGTATTCCAAGATTCCATTGGCCTTCTTAGCCACAAGGGCACACTGTTGACACATGGACAGCTTGTTGTCTGCCAGGACCTCTAGATCCTTCTCTGTGGAGCTGCTCTCCTGTAGGTACAGCCCAACCTGTACTGGTGCTTGGAATTATTCCTCCCCAAGTGCAAGACGTTGCATTTGCCCTTGTTGAATTTCAGGTGGTTCTTTTCTGTCCCTCTCTCCAACATGTTGAGGTCCCTTTGAAGGACAGCACAGCCCTCTGAGGTATCAGCCACTCCTCCCAGTTTTGCATCATCAGCAAACTTGCTGAGAAGGCACTCAGACCCTTAGTCCAAGTCACTGACGAATAAGCTGAATAAAACTGGGCCCAGTATGGAAGCCTGGGGGACACCACTAGTGGCAGGCCTCCAAATAGACTCTGTGCCACTGGTCACAACTCTCTGGGATCTGCTGCTCAGACAGTTCTCAATACATTTTGCTGTCCACTTGTCCAACACACTTCTTAAGTTTTCCAATAAGAATGATGTGGCACACAGTGTTGAAAGCCTTGCTGAAGTCAAGGTAGACAATGTTACTGCTCTCCCTGCATCCATCCAGGCAGCTGTTTCATCATAGAAGGCAATCAGGTTGGTCAAACATGACTTACCTTTAGTAAACCCATGCTGACTACTCCTGATCACCTTGTCCTCCATGTAGGCAGAGATGGCCTCCAGGATGAGGCATTCCATTACCTTTCCAGAGACTGAGTTGAGGCTGACTAGCCAGTACTTCCCCAGATCCTCCTCTCTATAATATTTTATATAAGTATCGTTACACATAACCTTGTTGACTAACATATGTTTGGATATCTAACGTATATGTTTGCTGGTTCTGGCTGGGGTAGATATAATTTTCTTTACATAGGCTAGTATGGGGCTGTGTTTTGGATTTGTGCTGAACACAGAGTTCATAATGTAGAGATGTTTTTGCTATTGCTGAGCAGTGTTTACCCAGAGCCAAGGCCTTTTCTGGTTTTTACAATGCCATGCTGGCAAGGGGCTTCAGGTGCATGGGAAGTTGGGAGGAGACACAGAAGGGACAGCTGACCCCAACTGACCTAAGGGACATTGCAGATCATATGACATCATTCTCAGTATTGGAAGCTGGGGGGAAGAAGGAAGAAGGGGGGATTTTTTGAGTGATAGTGTTTGTGTTCTCAAGATACTGTTATGTGGGATAGAGCCCTGCTTTCCTGGGAATGGCTAAACACCTGCCTGCCCATGGGAAGTAATGATTTTTTTCCCTTTTTTTTGCTTTGCTTCAGTGTGTAACTTTTGCTTTCCTATTGAATTGTCTTCATCCCAACCCACAAGATTTGTAGCTTTTACACTTTTGATTATCTCCCCAGTTCTGCTGGTGGGGGAGTGGGCAAGTGAAAGTATGGTGCTTGGTTGCTGTCTGGAGTTAAACAATGACAATATGTCACATAGTTCTTATAAAAACATTTATTATTGCTCTATTTTAAATAAACCAATTTATCTTAACTTTTCTAAATTAGCAATGACTCTGGAATATTCCACAATGATTTGATAACTGCAAATGGTTCCATTCATTCTGAAGAAACAATTTCATTGTGAGTAAGTGCTCAGTCAAAGAGATGTCTGAAGATGGGTTGGGAATTGATGGCAATATGGTAACTTGAGTGATTTTAACAGCAAACCATTGGAAAGAACTAGTCTCATTTTTGGTACTATTGCAATACTAGATTAGTTTAAATATAGGTTTAGATGCTACATGCTCCTGTAGGAGTAAGAGAGGTTTCTTCCATATAAAAATGTAATGAGGGCCTCTTTGTTTTTACCTACAGAATTTTTCTCATCAGCAATTAAAATTTCATATTTTTTGAAGAAGATGTCTGAAGACCAAACCGTGCTGTAGCATGTCTCTGCAGGGCAAGTTGTTACCAGCTCAGTGACAATTGTTTCAACTAGCTACTTGATGGAGGGAAGAAATAACAGTATTTCTTATGAGTTCTTTGGTATTGACAAGTCACTTTCAGGTTCTTGCCTCCAGCAGAAATAATGCATATCTGCCCTTTAAAATGATAACTAGAATCCCACAGCTATCTTCCTTGTGTCTGGTGCTATTTTCAATCTATTTACATTATCTGGATGATATAATTTTCCATGTTCAAGCTGTGAAACCACACTTATACTCTTGATTTATTGTATTCCTTAGTTTATGAGGCCTGCTGGAAGTGGTTTCCAGAGTTACATTTAACAAAACTAAAAGAAACACACAAGGGCAGACTGCACAAATTTTCATTTCCAAACAGAAATATTTCTGTTTCTGGCTGAATAAACTTTTTTTTTTTCAGCTGTTTCTTTGAGAGAGCTAAAAATGGTTTTTTTTCAGAATTAAACACCCTTAATGAAAATATCAGATTGCTGAGATCTAAATTATTCAGGCAAAAGCAATACCTATTAACTAGAATTAAAAATTGTATTAAAACATAGAACTGTGGTTCCCACATGGAACTTAGTAGAGATTGCCACACCTTCCATTTCGGATATCAATAAAGAGACTTAAGTATGAGGAAGTACTTCCATATTAATTTCCCCCCCTCCACATTTTTTATAAGCATAGGCAGAGTGAATAATCACCATCCTTATTATTTTCTTTAGTAAATACTCATTAAATAATCTGTCTTTATAAACAGTGATTCCTTGTAATGCAGAAGAAGGAAAAAGCAATTATTGAAAATCTAGATATGAAACAAACATTGCAAGAGCAAAAACTGTGCAGTATTTTTATAGTTTTTGCATATAGAATTTCCAAATATGACATAAACATTTCTATTTACAGAAAAAATATTTCATACAGTTGCATTTATGGGATAAGCATATTCTATCAAGGTGTGCAGGCTGCAGTGTGCTATTAAGAACTACAGTCCTGTGTACAAATTAGATGAAGAAATATGAAAACAAACAGCATTTAGGGAACAAAAAATTACATCAAGAGTTAGAGGAGAAGTATGAAAAAGCATTTCAAGTGTTGATGGGCATATTTCTTCTCAGTCAATTCTGTAGAAAGACAGACAGTTATAAGAAAAACTATGTATTGACTTAGTGGGATTAACCACAGTTATACATATTTAAAGAAAATGTAGGATGCTATTAATTCTTGCTATTACTCTTCTTTCTCATGCATATAACATATATAAAAGATAATAATGCTTTACAAGATAGTTAATAACACAGAGGGAAGCATGTATGGCATCAGACAAGTTTTATAGTGTATGACAACATGGCTATTGATTGGATTGGCTCAGACTCTACTTTATAAAGAAAGCTGGTATTTTATTCATCCCAATACAGAATACATGTAATAAATACCATGGTGGTATATAAAATATTCTCATCTCAACATGCAGTCTTCATTGGCTGCAAATGAGAATGCTATGGAGAAATAAAATGTACAACTCACAAATGTGAAATATATATTAATCTATGTTGTAGATCTCTTGGGATTGAGGATTTGCCACTGCTTCTCTGTCTTCATAATGATAGACTTGCCCAGGATTTACTAGTCTTCTCACAGGAATGTTATTGCTTCAAATGTATAAGCGATAGAAAAACCTGCCCACATTCACTAACAATCATTTCCCTTTTTTGTTTTTTTTTTGGTTTTTTTTTTTTGTTTTTTTTTACAACAGTGTGTGTTTGCTTTTTGATACCGCCATCAGTGTTATAACTACTTCATGCATTTGTAGTTGGAATGTTAGAGTCAGCTTTGAAAAAAGCTCTTCATCTGGAATCTCAGAAGACTTCGTTGAGAAAAAAAATGATTGTGCATTTTTGAGTGAAATTGCACAGTATTTTTTGATAGCAGCAGAGTGGAAGTTGCTTCCCTGGCTAACACAGTGATTTTTTGAGCAAAAGCATTCTGAAAAAATAAACAAGGTAAGGGAGTTACAGCTGTGCATACTGTGAACATGTCCAATTTTCTCCTATTTGATAAATTTTTCATTTGAGTTCTCTTTCTTTCTGTTTTATCATTCAAAAATGAGGACATGGGAAAATGAGTGGAATGTTTATGGAAATGCATGAAATACAGAATAAGGGTCTTATAGCAGAAGTATTGGAAAGCAAGTGTTAGCAAATGCTTGGACACCTGGCCCGGGATAGTCTGTCATTTTGTCTTGGTTATTTTATCTGGGACATTTAAAAAGATGATGTGCATCAATCATAACCATGGCTACAGGCGTTGCACAAAGAACAGTCATGTTATCCACCTCTGATCCCTGTTTAATGAGAGACGAGTGTAAAAACTAAGATAAAATCATGAACCAGATTTAAAACAACTTAAAATGCTTACTTGGTTTATAGATATCTTCACTTTGGAACCTGGTTTCATGTAGTTCCCATTAGTTCCACCAGAAGAAAAGGAAGATTTCAAAATGTACACATATTTCATTCAGTCAGTAGAAATAAATATGAAAAAACCCCAACTCCTTAACCTTAGCATAATTTCCATAGAGTTTCTTTTGCTGTTTATTGCTGTTCATTCTTGAACATTCTTAAGACACAAAAGCAGTGTGATTTCATGGGAACAAAACTTTCATCAAAACAGAATAATTTATTTTAATTAAAAGTGCTTTGCATTATCTTTCACAAAATTAAGAGTGGGAACTGTTCAAGCTAAAAGAGGGAGAGTTTAAAATGTAGAAAAAAACATTTTTGCCTTGTCTTGCACTCAGTGGGACTCAGGAATGTTTAAAGGTGAGAAATACCTAGGTTTTTGGGAAAAGTGTATGTAAGGAAGCAAGAAAACCAGAGACAAAGAGGGGGAAAGATTGAGTCAAGAAACTACTATTGCATAGCCTAACTATTTTAAACACTGATGGTTCCAGCTGTCATCTAAGGTTTTCAAGCAACTACAGCAGTTCAAAAATGGTAGCTCCTTTCATATTAATTTCTACAAATATATCCCATTAAATTTATTTTTTGATCTTCCAAAGTCAAATGAGGTAGCAGTACTAATTAATGTGAGTTTATTAGTAATTTTAATCTGTATAATAAACGAAACAGCAGCCTTTAATTTCGAATAAACCTAATGCTACTTGGAGACATTCCAAGAAGTTGAAAAGTTGGAAAATTATTTGAAATAAAATTTGGACAGTTCAGAGACTCCAAAATAATTTTTTGAATATTTTTTAATTAAAATCTTCTCTGCAAAGAAGCAAAAGAAACCACTAAATTCACAAACTGGGAAAGACTTAATTTTTTAAGCTTCTGTCTCCACAACTGAGGTTGAATTTCTTCACGAGTTATGACTCACCAGTAATCAGTGAGTCAGGTTTCCTATCATAACCATAAAGGAAACCCATCAGATTTCCTTTATGGCTATAATTTCCTCTAGGAGGAAGGTTTTATTTTGACATGGAAAGAGAAATTACAGAATCACAGAATAATTTAAATTGAAAAAGACCTCCAAGATCATGGAGTAGAACCATGGATCAATCACCATCTTGTCAACTAGACCATAGCACTTAGTCTCGTGTCTAGTCATTTCTTGAACACTTCCAGGGATTGGTAACTCAACCATCTTCCTGGGTAGCCTACTCCAGTGCTTAACAATCCTTTCAGTGGAGAAATCCATCCTGATGCTCAACATGGACCTCTTATGACACAGCTTGAGTCCATGTCCTCTCATCCTGTCAGTAGTTGCCTGGGAAGAGAATGACCCCTATTTTGTTACAGCCTCCTTTCAGATGGTTGTAGAGAGTGATAAGGTTTCCTTTGAGCATCATTTTCTCCAGGCTAAACAAGCCTAGCTCCCTCAATGATTCCTCATATGACTTACTCTCCAGACCTTTTATCAGCTTCGCTGCCCTTCTCTGGTCTCACTCCAGCACCTCAATGCCTTTCTCGAAGTGAGGGGCCCAGAACTGGACACAGGACTCAAGGTGTGGTCTCACCAGTGCCAGTACAGGGAGACATTTATTTCCCTTATTCTGCTGACCACACAGGCCAGAAAGCCTGATGCAAGACAGGATGCCATTGACCTTCTTGTATGCCTGGGAACACTGCTGGCTCATGTTCAGTGGGCTGTTGACTAGCAACCCAAGTTCTTTTCTTTTGGACCACTTTCCAGCCACTCTATCTGTAGCATTGCATGGGGTTGTTGTGACCTAAGTGTAGGGCCCAGTACTAAGCCTTATTGAACCTCATACTGTTGGCCTTGGGCCATCTATCTAGCCTGTTCAGATCTCTCTACAGTGTCTTCCTACCCACCAGTAGATAACATTCCCACCCAACTTAGTGTCATCTGCAGACCTACTGAGGCTGCACTCAATCTCCTCATCTATATCATCAAAAAGCTATTTAACAGGACTGGCCCAAATGCTGAGCCTTGGGGAACGCCAGTAGTGACCATCACCAACTGAATGTGACATCATAGATCACCACTCACTGTTGGACTAGTTGTATGTCTTGCCTCTGCCTTGATATCACACAGGTTTTGTTCTATTTATTGTTACAGAAAACTAGAATAAAATTGCTGTGATAGTTATTACTTAGTGGGCAAATATGACACTCCTACTTCAGAGGCATAATTAAGAGTTATTTGACATTTGATCTGTTCTTTGGGAAAGTCTAGGCTGCCCTTGTAATTACTACTAAATAATAATTTTTTTCTGGTAAATAATCATTTTTTTTTAAAAAAGAAGTATTTTAAAATATTTTTGAAAGTCAGGTGATATCATTATGATAGTTCTGTAGCAACACAAGTGATATTTTCTTTCCCTTTTTGGAAGTTAGAGATTTGACACTTCATTATGCTACAGCGAAAGATTTTCCCTGTTTCCATGAAATGACATATAATGAACTGCTATCACCCTAATCATTATACTCTGCAGCTAGAATGCTGTTTTTAAAGGCAATTACTAACTCCCTGATGTATTTATTTCATCTTTTTGAGACAACAGCATACTCTTTTTGGAAACAGTTTATTTGAGAGAGTCGAGTTGTGAGAACTAGAAATGAATGAAAATGTTCCAGTTCTTGGAAGAACAATTTCATAATATTTGATTCTTTTTTTTTCATCAATGACATACCATATTGTAAAGCTACATATTTGCATATACAGACATTTGAAGGTGAAGATTAGTTAAGACGCTGACAGGTTCCTCAACCTTTGACTTCTGGATCAAAGATCTATCTGGCTTTTAGGTCAAAGACTGTGTTTAATATATTGTTGCTGCATAGTCCTCCAAGATTATGAAATATAAATCATTCATGATAATACAAGTATAAATGATGAATGTTTTGCTCAAAAAGGAAGTGCAAAAACATCTTGAAAATACACAATCATTGGGAAATTAAATGTCTATAATGAAGTATTTTTCACAAGCAGTATATACTTATTTGAGTCAGGATATTCATGACTGTTTATGACATTCAGCTCCCATTGAAATGGTCAAATATTGAAAGGTTTTGATATGGTATGAGGTAAGAGATACTATAAATGTATGATTAAATTATGCAAAAATAACTGAAACTATAGAATTTGAATTTCTGTCCCCTGTGATGTTGTATTTGGAATTAAATTATTGACTAATCCAGCTGCACTGTGAAAGCCCTGTTAATTTTTCTTGATTGTGCAGCTTGTAGAATTTTTATGAGAAATGGAAAATTTAATTTTTCATTATTTCCTTTCTATTTTTCATTGTTACAGTGAAACCTGCACACTTACAGATCTCAGAAAATAGTGAGGACAGAGAATCCTCTTTGTTCATATGTGGGTTTAGCCCAGGGTTTCTAAGTGAATTTTGCAATAGTTTTTCCCTGTTTATGATTCATGATTTTTTTGCCTGAGCCTTCCATGAAATAATAATCAAAATAATTCCTGAGAGTGAGAAAAATGACCCTTACTGTATCTATGAAATATGAGTTGAAGTGGGAAAATTCTTGATGTGATAGTTTCAAATTTAGATCAGGATCCTAGAAACTTATCTGTAAAAAACATGGTGAAGATATCTTCCTTTTCTAGATGTGTTGCATGGAGAGAAAAAATCAGCAAATGCTCTTGCAGCTCTGCAATCTACATTCTTTTACTTAAGCAGGAAACAAATATAGCAGAGACACTGATGTTTATACGCCATTCTCTTAAACACTTATCCAGCTTTCTCAATCTCAAATCAAAAAAAATCTCTCTATAAGCAGATTGAAGGAATAAAAAGAAAAATGAAAGAAATGCAGGAATACAATTTTGCACTAAACACAGCTGATGAGGACATTTGTCATAATTTTGCATCTCATTTGGTAATGAAGAAAGAATTAATGTATCATGGAATGGGTGACAAGTTTCCCAATTTGATGCACAAACACACAGTTTACAGTGATTTGCTCTACAAAGGTTCTCAGAGCATTCAATAGTAAGCTTCTGCCTCTTGGTTTTATTTTCAGTTCCATTTACACAGGAATCTGAATGCTTGCTGAGTTCTCACTGTAATGACTTGTGTATGTGGAGGTGTTGGTCCCCAAAGCTTGCTTAAACTTGATGGTGTGCTTTAATTCTATTCACTTAAACATCTGCAAGTTTTGTAATATGTTATAATTTCTTCTTTTTATAGCAACAATTACAACCAAAAGCTTCCCTTTTCTCTTTTTATTTTGTCTTTCTTCCTTTTTTCTTCTTCCCCTTCCTTCTTTTCCTTTTCTTTTCCCTCTAAACATAACCCTGTGGGGTTGTCTATCACTAGTCCTTTCACTACAGCAGCAGCCTTTGGTTATCAGGAAAAAATTCACTGCCACTCTGAATCCTAAAATGTGTAATTCCTGAATGCATGTGTTTGTTGAGGACCAGCAAACAATTAAATACCTTTATTTGCTGGCAGCAACACAGTTTCTCCAAGAGATCTAGTTCAAATATTTGTTTGCCTCTGACATTGCTTAACATAAGAGCTTTTAACTTCCTTAGAGCCCTTCCACAGGTCTCAAATTGTGACCACAATTTGTGTAACGGTTGAGATATTTCTCTCTTGAGAATTTTATCTTTAGAAACATTTGTGTGGGAACTCTAAGTACAGAAGTATGCATACAGAAGCACATTCTATTAATGAATGCAGATCTACATGGACTATGTAAAAAGAACTAATATTTTGTCTGGCAGATCCAGATGGCTTGCAGAGTTAAACCTCTTTTTTTCCTCCTGTAGAACAGAGGCAGAATGAGTTAGGGCTAATGGATATTAGATTTCAGACATAAAGTATATCTTGTAACAGAATGTCTTGACATTTTCAGGGCTGAGTTTCTGATGGGGAAGTACGGACTGGCAGCAAACTGTGCATGCATCCCCAGATAGGGTGCAAAGCACCTTTTTAGGCATATTTAGTGCTGTGATGAGGTGCTAATTTCTTCTCACTGAAGTGCCGATTGATATGACACAACTATCCACCTCCAGTGGAGTCTGACCTAATCTGGAGAGATTCAAAAGCTCAAAAAGAAATGAAAGTGGACAAAGGTATTTCATTAGTCTCCCCTTGCTAGTAGCTTTGCCTTCTGATTTAAGTTTGGGAACAGCTGCAATAAGATCTTCTTAATGAGCTCATCTGTGTGCTTTTCAACATACTTTCTTGAACAATGTGATCTAGCTTTTTAGGGACAAAGAATTTGTAAATGTACTAAACTGAAGAAAATATTCTCATCCCTTTAGCTCAGTTTTGGGGAAATAAAATCTATTGATTGTAAACCAGTCAACTAATCAGTTAATTTGCAGCTAGTGCAATCATTGCTATGCTATACTGTGTGCAGACTTTCATTGAAACAGCAGACAAGCTAACTCTTCAGCCTTTTTCATTTTACATTTTGAAATGATACATCTTGAATTTTGAACTATATTGTTAAATGGATTCCTTTTAATCCCAGTGGTCATGGTCTGACATTTGGTGAGAGTTTAGGGAATGTTTTATTGTATAGCTACTAGTAATGGGAATGATTTTTTCTTTGTTGCTACTAATATGATTTACTAATATTATTTGACTACTTTTTCCTTTTCCTTCTGTCTGTACACCTCACAATATCTTAGCTGTTTATTAATAAGTGGTGTTTTTATAAGGAAATTTTACAGGAAGAACATTTATATGATGTTGTTCTGGAGCAACATGTGCATCCAGTATTGAACTGAGTATATTACAGGAATAAGCCTTGCTGTAATTTTTTTGTTCTTTCCAGGCAATTGGGAAATAACACTAGAAATAATGTTAGTTTCTGGGCTGCATGCACATTTTTTTTTCTGATAATAATGTCAGCAGTCTGACCCTGACTGTATATCATCACTTCAGAAATGAAAAATAATGAAATCCCAAAAGGTGAGAAATTAGGTGTCTAGGCAGTCCTTGTTATTTTATCTACATTGGTTCAACTCTCTCTAATGTAAATGTTTCAGATATGAACTGCTATCAGTTCCTGAAGACAGACAAAAAGCCAGTCATTGTAAAGGAAAAAGTATCATGAACTAGTAGGGAAGGGAAGACAAAACAATCCTCCTCTGAGTTACACCACCATTGAAAGCTATTTCTTACAATATTCAGTGCTGACATTTAAAGCTTATGCTGGTCCTGAATGAACATGCCATACATCATGCCTTGCAAAAAGCAGACAATATAGCACTTTATTAACTTTCTGTGACACATCGTTGCTTGATTTTGGTAAACAAAGGTAATGAAGTATACACCAAGTGGACTGGAGAAGACAAAGCTTTGAAAAACAAAGAAGACAGGAACATATAACTGCAATGGTATTAGAAGTCCTTTCAGTGGCAAAGGGAAAAAGTAAGAAAAAATTCTATGATGTGAGATCTTAAAGAAATTCCTGATGTTGGAAAGTGCCCTGCAAAGGGAGTGTAGGCAGGACTGGTCCCTGCACTTTATCTGCAGCAGCCTTTTGATTATTGGTTTGTGATGCTTGTTAGGCTACATCTATGTAGTCATAATCTTAGCTGCTGTGGCTAGCAGTCCTCTGACATAGCTGAATTCAGAGTCTTTGCAAGTCAATACAAAGATTCCTTGCTCTTGATTAATGTTCATTTCTGTTTGAGTTCTCAGGCTAGATTTGGAACAGTTCTATTGTCCGATGTTCATGAAGTTTAAGGACATGAAAATTTAGGATTGCTTCCTCTAATGAACTGGATAGAAGCTTAGAAGGAACACAGCAGGGAATGCGTATTTTTTTACCACAAATCGTGTACAGACTTCCCCACTGTGGCACAGAACAAACAATTGAGCAATTGTAGATTAATGATTATGGTATTAATTTTTGTCTCATGCACAGGGCAGTTATGAACACTAGTCAGTCCTGCAGCTCATAACACTCAAGGAGCTGGATGACATTGGGGCAGCCAGAGCCCACCTTTGCCAGGAGCACGATCACCATGGGTATGCGGGTGCCGTTGGGCTGCAGGGAGAAGACATTGTTGCCTGCAGGGGTAATGCTGCATAGGGGTTCTGGTGCTCCTTGCCAAAGAAAAGCCAGTGCCCCTGTGGGTGAGAACACCGTTGTGACATCCCAGCCCCAACACGGAACAAGCACTCAGTACAACAGCGAACACCATCCTGGCACTGCAGTACCCAGAGCAGGGGCCCCAGGGCTTTGGGCATCCTTCTGCTGTGCCCTGGCAGCTTCCCGACCCCCTGAGTGGGATGGAGATCCATCCCCTTCCCCGAAGCAGGGGCTGGCTGAGGTGGGCACACACCAATGTGATTCAATGTGCCCTGCTCCAGCAGGGCCACCTGCAACCCAGGACCACAGCCAGATGGCTTTGGAGAGTGTCACAAAGGGAGCAATGCACATCACTTGCAAGACAGACACAACAATATAATTTAATCAAGGAATGACTAAATGAACAAAATTCAGGAAAATGGTGCTGCACAGGCTCTGGCAGTGCATTCAACAAAACACCTGCTCAGCACCCAGGGGTGGTGGTGAATCTCTTCTAGCCATGGCCTGTCCCAGGGGTCCTTGGACAAGCACCATCTGATAAGGGTGGGTGGAGGAGGCCATCAGCAGGGCCAGGAGCCAGCTCCTTTATCACAACATGTGCCCCATGCCAAAGAGCTGCTTGGCAGCTGGCTGAAGGATTCCTTACATGCTCCCTGGCCAAGGTGGGAAGCCCTGGAGACTGGCCAGGCTGGGCTGTGCAATGGCTGGGACTGGGAGCATCCCCCTGGCTGTGGGCTCATCTGCAAAGCTCGTGTATGGCTCGTGCTGGAGGAAGGTGCCACAACCGAAGTTGACAAGCTTCAGGTCACCAGTGTGTGGGTTAACAGAGGTTCTCTGGCTTGATGTCCCGGTGCAGGATGCCACATGGGGTGCAGTGCCATACGTCCTCCAGCATCTCGCAGAACAGCCAGCGTGCTGTCTCCTCACACAGGCCCTCTGCCTCTGTGATGAAGTCAAAGAGATCCTGTGAGGACTCTGGATGCTCCACCACCAGCACAAAGCACCTGCAATCCAGGGAGGGCTTTTTTGAGCCGTGGGGGTCAGGAGCACTGGGAACACCCAGGGCCAGGCTGCATGCAGTGGCCCTCGCCTGGTCTGGGGATGCAAACCCATGGTGGACTCTCAGGGGACTGACAGGTCTCCGGTGCTTTCCTGCCCAGCAGGACGACCCCAGTGGCCACCACTAGGATGCTTCATCCAAGCTTTTTAAATTATTTTCTTTAGTATGAATCTTTATTTAAAAATATAGTGTATTTTTCATTATGTTTCTGCCTCTGGCCTGGTGTAATAGCATTTGCCTTATGCTGCCGATGGCCTCTGGTGACACAGAAAGATACAGACAAATGGACAATTAGGTTGGGACTTTTTTTATACATAGATGTTTCTTGTTTCAGATTCTTACCTTGAGTTTTCCTCTATGGTGTTTAGCAAAGCACTTGACATCTTTTTCTTCTAGTGATCCTCCAGCCACTATGCATGTGAACCTGGTGTTTCAATTGTGATAGGAAAAGGTCAAACTTGGATACTCTCAAACTATCCTAGTCCGGGCATGCAATATTTGTGTCTGTGTTTTGCCTTCAATTTACAAACTTGATGGTTGCAAAATGAATCCAAATATTTTGTACAAATTCAAGATTTGAATTTTAATAACCTTTTTCAAAGTACCTGATTTTCTGTTGTATACGTACAAAAAGTTTGCTGGATTTTCAGTCAGCAACCTGGAACTACTGCTGTGAGCTGTTGAAAAGCTGCTCATATCATTAAGGTACCTGAATGTGATCTCTAGTGTCTTGAAATGCTAGAATTACAGACTATAAGAAAGATGCATCATTCCTTACAGAGCGTTGTGTTACTCCCTTGATGTTTTGGAATAATACTGTTAATAACTTCTGCAGAACCCAGTCATGTGAAACCTGTGGTTTTGGCATTAATTGTGCTTAAACAAAGAATTTGAGTGTAAACCATTGAGAGTTGTCCTCAGCAAATTACACTCAGGAGCTGTATAAGTCTTTAGTTCTCTCTGTCTACTAGCAGTCAACTTACTTTCCATCTGCTGCTTTCCATGGATGAAGGCTGCTCTCAGTTTCTAGGAAGCTAAATAAGACTTTTGGCAAAATTGTCTGTAAACCACAGAAGAGGTCTTCTTAAACGGCTGCACAGGGGAGCTGCTAATGCATGATCTACGTTTGGTAAAGAATAGACAGAAATTCCAGAATTTCATCCTTAAATCTGATTATTTGTATGTAATGAATGAGGAAAAATAACTATCCAGATCTCATAAGCACAGTAATTCAGTAATGCTTACAGTCACTTGTTGATATGCAGATTAGTATTCACACTTTTTCAGTGTTCTGAGTTGCAATGAATTAAGAGGGCACTGAGGAAATGAAAAACACCATGACCTTGCCAAATCACATAAACATCAGATTTTTACAATGCAGTATCAAACTGTTGTTACACATGACTCAGACGTATCCACACCTTGGGGCTAAATCTTGATTCAGGCCCCTAGAATGGGATTTTTAAGCTTAAACATAGTGGTCAACTAAGAAGCACTTTTCCTATGTTATAGCTTGATTCATTTTTGGCTTCTGTGTTATTCTCTCCTGTTTTCCATCACATTTTCTTATGAAGTCTTTATTCCTTATGCTTGCTTCTTTTTCATTCAAAGCACTGCAGTTTTCTCTCCTTTGTCACTTCTGACAGCTGTCTTTCTTTTTAACACAGTTCTGATATTTTCCCACAATGGGTCCACAGACAGTTTGATGATAAACAAAGTCTGAAGTGTTCAGCATTTCTCCAAAGAAAGTTCTTCCTTACCATGTTTATCAATGTAGAGCTGATGTCAGCCTGAATCCAACGGTAGTAAAATGTGATTCTCAGGCAAAAAACCAAAGTCCTAGATGTACAGACTAATCTGAAGGCTATTTCATGTGGATTTGATGAAAAGAAATTGAGTAATATTAATCAAATAATAGACATCCAATAATCATCAAACTGTTACAAGATATTCCTCTCCCAAACTTTTGTAAAGTGTTATGCGTCAATAACCAATATGTTATGAGAGCCACAAAAATTTATGAAATTAATTTATATTGATTTACAAATAATTATTTAAAGTAATTCCTGATTTTCAGTTTTGGTGCAAACTCAGAAGTTTCACAAGGTATATTTAAGACAGGTTGCCTACCTCAGAAAACTTCTGAAAACTTTTGAATTCATTTGACATAATTATCGCGTGTTTAAAAAATTTTCAGCATTGTGTAACCCCTAGAAATGCATGGCAATTAAAAGCAAAACTCATGGTAATTTGGAAACATCCACTTACACATAATTTTTTTCTATGATTCTATTTCTAGAGTCCATGTAGGCATGTTTGAAGTAAATGGGGAGTTAAGCTTTGCCTTAAAAGAAAATATTTAAGTCCACAGATAAATATGCAAAAAAAGATTGGGATTTTTTTTCTATGTAACCGAGAATTTTTTTTTTTCATGGCTGTATATGGAAACAATAGACTTTCAAGTGTGCCAAATGACTACTCTTGGGAATTGTCCTTCTCCCACTGAACAAG
Source organism: Acanthisitta chloris (assembly GCF_000695815.1). NCBI lineage: Eukaryota > Metazoa > Chordata > Aves > Passeriformes > Acanthisittidae > Acanthisitta > Acanthisitta chloris. Next base: position 372,648 of record NW_008661104.1, read on the forward strand.
ATGGGAAGCTTTCCTTCTACAGACGGTTAGACTAGGAAATGACTGAATTGCATGCATATGTTGGCAGGACTGCAGCAAAATAAGGGCTTGACAAATAAGTTTCCCTTTCAGCATGTGCATAACATTGCTCACATGAGTAATTCCATTCAATGCTATGAAACATTTACATCCTCAGGACTTCATTGGGTGTTTGTTTTTATTTCCTGCATGAAGACACTGTCATCTACTTTGTATTTCCCTTAAAATCTCATATGAAAATCTATTCTATATTTGAAGGTCACTAGTAGAACTTGTACAAAATTCTGGACTCTCAACAATAAACAGTATAAATACCCACAAATGATTTATGCCATCTTAAAGTCTCATGGCATTGACCAATAAGCTGCATAAAGGCAAACAAAAATGATTTATGTCCCTTAAATCCCCCTGGTAAAAGAATAAGAAGGAAAAATGGAAAATTCAGACACTTCTCTTGGGTATAAATGTTCACAAGAACAGGAAGGAACATGGTCAACTTTTTAAATGTTTCCACTTTAAATTGGTGAAAGAATTTGTTTTTCACTTTCTTACAGATACATGCCTGCCTAAGTATTAGGCTTCACGTTACCCCTGGTAAACAAATTGCTACTCACGTCCACAGGCATCACAAACATTTGTGAAAGTTTGCAGGTCAAAGAAAGTAACTATATGTCAGCCATTTGCAGGACATAATTTCCTCCTCAATTTAATCTAAAACATGCCAATAATCTTTCTTTGAGAAATATTTGTGCAGCCTTACATTTCTGAAACTGTCTCCAAGGTATTCACAATTTAGAACTGAATATAGCAAATCTGGGATTCTCTCCAGCATTTTGCTGTTTTAGTCTAAAGCCACATTAGCATACACTAGTCAAAAATAAAGCTATGAATATAGATAAGCATTTAAATACAGACCTTTAGGAATTGAAACAATACTTTATATTATCAGTTTTTAGCTATTTTATGAGCTTGTGACTATTCCTGGAATTCTTTGAATAATCTTTCTGCTTGCTGCTAACAACTTTCCAGAGAATTTTCCTTTTTTTATATCATTTAGTTCTAGGATTTTCTACTTTCACTTTTGTCCTGGTTCTGGCCAGGACAAGGCTAATTTTTGCAGCAGCCGGAAAGGGCATACTAGGACCTTGGGGTTTTGTGGAGTGGGCAGGGGTGCCCTTTGTCAGGAGCAGTGTGTGTGTTGGGGCAGCTCTGGGCTGTTAGCAGTGAGCGGTCGTGTTTGAGTTGTTCATCTGTCTGGTACACTCTGTTATTAATACAGTTGTTGCTGTTCATTTCCTTACTCCATTGCTGTTTCTTGGTAAATTGGTCTTATCTCAGCCTGTGATCTTTACCTTTTGTCCCTCCAATTCTCTCCATCCTGACGCAGGGAGAGGTGGGGAAGAGGAGTGAGAGAGCTGAGCGAGGTCCCGTGGGGTTTCGGTGGAAACGTTAAGTTGGGGAATACCACTCCTAAACCACAATTTTTTTCAGTTTCCAGAGGGGTAGTAGCAAGAAGTGTCTCCTCTTAAATGCTTGCACACGTTCATGAAGAGAATCTAACCTATCAGTTGTCAAAAGAGAGGCCTCTTCATAAACAATGCCATCTGTTTTGATAACTTGAAAATAGGTCCTTTAGAATAGAGGCAATAATGCCCCTGAACTGGAGTTTAGATTTTACCTTTATATCCTGCTACACGTTCCATTCAAATGAAAGTCAGAGTCCTCACATCTCAGGAGACCTTACTGAAACTTGTGGTCTAAATCAGGATGGGAATTAAGTCTCTCAGGGGTTTCAGTGTTACATCACAAATGCAGAAGTAGACAAGAATCAAACTGTGCGCCTAAGTTTACCTGAACTTTGAAGGATAAGATACTCTATATGTTAATCATCCATTTTTTCCCTATAAGACTTGCTCATTCCAAAGTGTGGTATACAAAGCATCCAAGTCTCAGTTCTGTTATTCAGGCACATTCACAGAATTAATATTTTTTACAAATATCTCTAATTGTCATTTGGGGAAATTCAAATGTATTTTCAGAGACAGATGACAACTCTCACAAGCTTCTCAGTGATCAGAGATCAAAGAGTCAGTCTTAAGGGTCAGTACTTTTTACTTGGATATTTCCATGTCTGTGTAGGGTTATTGATTTCAGTAGAGCTATGCAAATGAGCACCAAATGTGGATCTGACATTCACTCT
>NW_008661104.1:374879-411765 GCF_000695815.1 Acanthisitta chloris
TATGTTAACAGAATATTGTTAAACATTAGTCTTTTCAAGTACTCATTACCTTTCTACCAGAAAGTATGCTTTTCATAGCACAATGAATAACACACCTGCTTTTAGCAGTAATTGCTTTGGTGCTGTGTACATGTGCGAATGAGGTCTACCAGCCTGCCTGAATATTGATGGGGTGAGATGTATGGGGCACCTGTTATGTTCTGGAGTTGTAATTAACAACCAGAAAACTATTGCGAACATTAGATTAGGTGAGGTGAGTACTAAACTACGTCCATCTCTGATAACTGACAACCACTGAAATGAATTCTAAGCAAGACTGGAAATAGTCTGCATTGTTTGATTAACCTGATTTTTACAGTTTATAAATGACCTTAAATTTGTTTGCACAGTTTAGGTAAACTAAAAATGGGAGGCAGCTTAACAGCAAGTGAAACTTGCAAAACATCACTCTGAGTGTGACTGAATGTTCATCATTGACTGATGGATTGTGTCCTGATAGGATTTTTTTTTCTTTCTTTCCCCAGGAGTATTTTACAAGATACTAGTAACTACTTTAGGCAGGTTGCAGAACAAGATAGATGAATTGCCAGATTTAGTTGGGAAAATCCTATATAGCAATCAGACCCTCTTCCTTTTCAACATCACCTGTCTCCCCTCTCTTCCTTTTTAGATTATTTAAATTAAAAAAAAAGTCTGTTTGCATTCTGAGAAACTGAAAATCATACATTTTCTATTTAAATTATTTTAAATTATGAGAATATTGATTTTTTAGGTTTTCCAAGCAGGTGTGAACTAGTTCAGTAACCGCTCTCTGATACATCTACAGAATTCGGCTGTTATGTATACCTTCGGTGTGAATTACACATTAAATCTGTAACAGTGGGTTTATATTTTCTCTGATCACCTCAATATGTGCAAATGTGATGATACACAGACTTTTAGCTTAAAGCTGTTGTATATTGCCTGCTTGCAAAGAAAAAATCAAATTCCGCTATCAAAATGATATAGTAATTTTTTTATTATTAAAAATTTAGTATTCTTGCCCTATATTGTATGAAATGTTTTATAAGGAGTTAGTGAATAAATAGATTAGGCTATCCAATAGGCTAGACATTCTCTTTATTACATGGTTATTAGAGATGTTAGTATTGAAAAGCAGAAACCATGTACAAGAATATAGTGAATGGAAGTAATTTTCATAAGACATGCAATGGCTATCTGAAATTCACACCTAGAGACTATATTACAGGGTTAAAAATTATAAATAAAAAAGACCAGTTATGTTTAGACTATGTCATCAAATGTTTTTCAGAAACAAGGAGTTCTGCAAGGGAACTGAAGCTTCAAGTTTTAGAACCTGGATCATTCTGACTTTAGTGACTAGGAAGAATGTGCTGTTGAGCTCTTCCAGATTACTTCTTCTGAAATAGCCTGTGTTCATTTTCAGGTGCAGTTCCTGTACAAAGTGAATCTTTAGCTGAAAAGAAATATCAATACCTTTGGTCTTAAAGTCAGAGGTATGGGAGAGACATTTGGAATTACTGAGTCCAGACTTCTTGTTTTGTTTACAGCCTGTGTATATGATTCCCTTCATAACTTATTATTTAGATTAAATAAAGTTTCCTATACTCCTGTATTGAAATCTTCAAATCTCTTAACATATGAGCAAGATAAATGTCTGCACCTGTAACAGGAAGACTGTGTATGGTTACATTGGAGGTATGTAGAGTTACAGTCATTAAAACCCTCAAAGATCCAATTGTCTGATTGCTGTTAGCAATTAGAAAATACTAGCAAAAAAATGTCCATCAATTACCTTGTTTCAGGCAGTATTTATGTTTAGAAATTTGTAAATAAGCAATACTCAAGTACAGCACAATTCCCTCTTGTAAGACATCACAACCCATTCCTTCTTGACTAGAGATTTCTCTTTACTCCTGTATTGGGTTTGTGTGGTCAGGTTTTTGTAGTGGGGGCTACATGGGTAGCTTCTGTGAGAAGCTGCTAGAAGCTTCCTCCATGTCCAACAGAGCCAATGCCAGATGGCTCCAAGACAGATGTGCCACTGGCCAAGACTGAGCCAATCAGAAATGGTGGTAATGCATCTGTGATATCATATTTAAGAAGTAAAAAAGTTATTGCACATATGGAATTGTGATCAGAGAAGAGTGGAAATATGTGAGAGGAACTACTATGCAGATGCCAAGTTCAGTGGAGAAGGAGAGGAAGGAGGTTCTCTAGGCACCAGAACTGATATTTTCCTGCAACCTGTGGTGAATCATAGAATCATAAAATCATCAAGGTTGAAAGAGACCTTTAAGATCATCAAGTCCAGCCATTAACCTGTCACTCTGTAACCCTTAAACCATGCCTTCCAGTGCCACATCCAGACACCTCTTAAACACTTCTAGGGATGCTGACTCAAACTTCTCCCTGGGCAGCCTATTCCAGTGCCTGACCACTCCAACAGTGAAGAAATATTTTCTATCTAGTCTTAATCTCCCTTCTCAGTTTATGACCATTCCCTCTAGTCCTTTAACTGCAGGCATGGCAGAAGAGACCATCCCCCACCTCTCTATCCTTTCAGGCAGTTGTAGAGAGCGAAGAGTTCACCCCTATATTTATAACTGTATTATGTGGCATATTAAAAATTATTCAGGGAGGTTTGGGTAAGAGTGCTTGCTACCCTTTGACTATACATGTAATGGAACTGGAAGCCAGCATCAATATAAAAATGATAAATATCCCCCTGTGTAGCCAAGAAATATTTTAGCAGCTGTTAGTCTACTTTACTAATCATATACTATCAGAAGTGTATTTTTTCTTTGTTACAGAGAAAAAAAATATCTTTGTGTTACACTGAAAAAGGAATATATACTTTAAAAAAATCCAGCCTTCACAGGATTAGTCTCTTTTTCTAATTGAGATTTTGGAAATTTATATAAAATGCACACAATTTTTATACAAATTTGTATTTCCTTAGTAACATCTTCTCACCTGTTTTTCTTTGCTATTAAGAGGATAATTCAAGGTTGAATTTAGATTCCTTTTGATTTTGTTCCTTAGAAAAACCTTATTTCTTGTTTAACTGAAATTCTGAATTTGGAGCCCATGACATTGTGCAGTTTTGTAGACAATAAATAGAGCGAGCAGCTTGTTCAGTTAGGATCTTCTCTGTTCTTATGTGCCTTTCTTTCCATTGTCTATAGCCAGATCCCAGATTCATCCCTTGGGTGTGTCACTGATGTGCCTAACATTAGGTGACATACAGATAGACCTTTGTATTCAACCTGTGCTTTGATTAACAATTATGGTTATTAAGATTATATCTTTGAGATACACCTGTCAGTTCTCCTTGATTACATCCTCTGGCAATCATTTGAAAAAGGTTTACTAAAGCTATGTTCATGTATACATATACTCACGGATAAATTGTCTTGAAAACACATTTTTATAATCCAGCTATTGCAGAATGTAGATGAGCTATTAAACTCTGTTGTTGACGGAAATGTACATCTCATCTTGAAAAGAAGTTTATTTAGTTTTACAATACAAGAAAAATGCAGGGTTTGGAAATAAAAGAAAAATAATTCACAGTCCAGCAACTTCTTGGTCATATAAAAATTATTTGAGAAGTGCTACAGCATTTAAATCTTCCAGTATGCTGACAGAGCCTGGATATAACCTTGACAAACAACAGACAAAAGCAGATATCCAGTAGTTAACTAGGGTCACAGCTATTTTCTGAGCTTCACTAGAATCTTACATAGTTCTTGTATCTTCTGCTTGGTCCTTAGAGTCAGGCCTAAGTGTATGTTCTTATGGTCACTGTACAGTACAGATGGGAAGTTAAAGGCCTCGAAAAGGAAGTCACAGCAGGCAACCACTATAGGATAAACAAATAGAAGTACTAAATCCAGATTTAGGGGCCTCACAGGGTTCATGTCCATGAAACACTCTTTGCAACCAGTTTACGGAACCATTTCAAAACTTATAGCGCACTACTACAGTAGTACAGTAGTACCTAATACACAAATCTTGATGAGAAAAAAGACGAGCAGAGGCTAGTTAAGAAGAAATTATAATAATTGCATTGAACAAAATCTAATTAGGAGTGCAAGTAAAGATTCTGTTCATTGATTCATGTGATGGTAATGCAATAACAACCTACTTGTGATATGTAGCCTTGTTACTTTATGAAATCTGAATGAAGTTCACAGAACCTGTTTAAGACAGAGCAATATTATGCTGAGTCCACTATTTAATCAATTGTTTAATAATAAATGGGCCCCTTGTTTACAGTAATATTTTAATTCTAATTTATCTCCACAATCTAAAAAAGTGTTTAATTGCTTTAATGATATTAGCTGTCTCAGCCTTTATTACAATGCTGGACATAATTACCCTCTTTAAAGGTAATTTATAGACCTCATTAACACTCTTGCCTCTCTGCTGTGATTAAAAATCTCCTAAGAATTGAAATCTCTCTGAACAGCAAGAGAATTATTGTGATTTATTGTTTGCCATTGCTGAAATGAGTACAAAGCTGATCCCTGCTGAGGTGACTAGAATTAGACTGGGGAAGGGGAATGCAGGAACTCTTGGTGAAGCAGTTTACTTCTCCTCATCACAGAGTTGCAGTTTAATATGGGTCCTGTCATTTGCTTCCACAGGAGTGTACAGAAATCTCCAGTGAATAAAAGCTACAGCAATAACTAGCTTGAAAAAAAATCTCACCTTTACTAAAGAGAGAGGCATCATATTTCTTTATTGGAAACGAAACCCCCCTGACATACTAGCTTAAAGGACTCAACAAGGAGATATTAGCATGGTTTTTACACACAAAATATTTGCAGCCATAGGAGACATTGCACTTACTGGCTGGATAGAAAAAAACTTGTTGCTTATATATAATTTACATTTTGCCTCTTTGTAGAAGGGAATGAATAAATTTCATTTATTAAAAAATACAAATAAAATCTTCAAAGAAACTGACAGAATAGGCCAAACCCATAGCTTTATAATGTCTACTGTTATCATTACCTTTTCCTCTCAGCTGCTATGTAATACTGAAAACAGAACAGTGCAATCCCAAACACAAAAATAAAGCTGAGAAACTTAATATCGTTCTATTACACCTGCACACCTGAGGAAACTCCTATCCTGGCTGTTCAGTATACATAAAGTTTGTAAACCAAACAGGAGAGTTGAGTCATCAGTTTATTAATTGATGGAGATGGCAGATACTCTGCTTGGAGCAGTACAGAATTTTCTTCCACAAGATGCAGAGCATTCCAAATAAGAGAAATGCAGCTACCGTTTGGAATAGGGTCTCTTCCTATGCCTGAATGCTTCAGATCTATGGTTATGCACAAAATACACACATTGCATCCACTGAAATCACTGGGATATTCTGCTTTTCACAGCTGTGCAAAATGCATGATTTTAGGAGAGGTTTAAAGTCCCTTGAGCAATACAGATAAGCACTAAATGGGAGGCGTTGTTCCCCATGGGGCATCCACTGCTTTCCATACTTCACAGAATTTGAATCTACATAATAATGAACTCAAGGTCTAATTATTCATAAATAATTTCAGATGAGTCTTTAGCTGTTCAGACAAATAAATGTTATTCAGCTATATTTTTGATATATTCATTGATCTTCTTTATGGAAAAATAAGTGTTTGATGTAGTTCCTGGGAGCTATTTATGAGACTAAACTAACCATTTAAGAATTGGTTTTGAGCACATGCTTGTCTGGTTTTCCTCACTCTTATTATGAATATGGATATATTTACTCTGCAAAGCAATATACATTACAAATGGTTTATCCAATGGAAACCAGAATTCCAAAGAGGGTAAGACTTAAGATTTTATGATTGATCATGAGCCACTAATATATTGTTGTTGATTAAACTGTCAGCCAGTATATACTGACTTCCAATTCTTATGGAACCAATAATTTTCATGCAATGTAAATACTGATAGGGTAGAACATTGCATATCCTTGAGTTGCATATATATTTATAAATAAAATAAACTTACAAGTAAAAGAAAAACCAGTTCTGGTTCCATTCCTTTAAAACTGAGCCAACCCAGTTATATTATTTTGTTGTTATAATAGGTCTATATTAAGCTTAGATCTGTTCTAAATGGTATTACAAAGAGTAATTCCTCTTGATTTGTACTTAATAGAAACTATACTAATGTAATAATCTTCCATGGAAAAGCTGAAGAAATGTAGGTAGGAAGAGTAAACATCAAAACCAACAAAGTTGTTTAAATTTACAGATATGGCAATGCATATGAAACTCTGTGACATGCACCATGTACAGTGGGGGGAAGGAAAAATAAAAAGGAGATCAACACATTCAGTTAAAACAAAAAGAAAACAGAAATTGTTTTGCACAAAGAGTGCAATTATGTTAACGAAATTCTAAAATACTAAGTTTTTGAATGACCTCACTGCTTGTTGGTTTAATAGTGCAGTCTACATACTCTACTACATGTGTTTTTAATATTGGTAGCATCAGTTTACAGTGAACTTTATTTTTTATACTAACATTTTTGAAGAAAATATATACCTTATACACTGCAAAATGTAGTTTACTTCTCCATAATTTTAGGGATAGAAAAAGCCCTGCAGGTGTTTTGTATTTTTTTGTTCTTTAATGGTCACCCTTAGTCTGTGAGATTTTCAGATCAGTGAAGCATTTTGAAGGACAAAGAGTTTAAGCGTAACAGCTTCTAGCAGCTGAAAAGTGATTTATGAAAAATTCAGTTGTTCAGATGTCAAGTATTGACTTTTGCTGTGATACAAAATATTATTTATTGATTCTTCTTTTACCTTTAAACTTTTCTGCTTATTTTCTTGTATTTGCAAGTTACTTTTTGCACCTCAAGTATGTGCATCATTCTGAGAATATAATTTTCCCGTGAAATAATTTCTTAGGGCAATAGAATATACACATGAAGTCAGAGGTCTAGATTTATCCATGCAAGGCTGCCATTTATCAATGATACCAGATGGCTGGACATAGTGCTTCAGTAAAAAGATTACAGTCAATTAAGGATTTGTGTGACTCAGTAGAGGGAATCAATAAATAATCAGAGAATCAATAAATAATAATCACAACAAAAGTCAATACTTGACACCTGAACAAGAGCAGAGGCTAAGCTCTCTATAGGAGTATGGAAAGATAATATCCCAGGTGTCAATAGGAAGAAGCTGAAGTGCTTATTTTGGTCAAAACTGGAATCACTGTTTGAATAGGCACATCTGAAATAGAAGAAAAAAAATACCTGATGAAGAAACAGTGTTGGAGAGGCAGAAAATAAATTAATCTAAGTATCTTCAGCTTAAACACTAGTCTTTCTCTTCTCATTTAATATTTATACTCTAAGAACTGCCTTTTCCTGTTTGCATTGGAGAAACAGGAAGAAATCAAAATCATAAAGTCTCATGACATAAAGGTACACATATAAAAGGTAATCATGCAAAGCATAGGACCACTTGGAACTGGGAAAACCCAAAGAACAGATGAAGATCTGGTTTGAGAACTATTTTATAAAGTAATCTTAATTTCTCTATATCTCAGTTTACTTGGTTTTGGGGTTTTTTTTAAAAGCCTCTTTAGGGCAAGAAAAATTTTATTCCAATATATTCATATAGCATGCAACCTTATGAGGCCATGAATATGTGTTTACATTATAGTTACTTGTGTAAAAAAACCTTCAAAGATAACAGCTAGGTATATAGCAGTGTTGAGTTGCTGAAGACAGAAGACACTTTGCGAAGCACTAGAAAGGAATAAACCCCAGAAGTGGGAACCCAGATCTTACTGCTATGAGCTACAAATGGTGCAAAAGCTATAAGGAAAGACAATTGTCTCCTTGGAAATTATAAGCTAATTATTTGTTATAATCCAATGTGATTCCAGACAGCTTTTAAAGTATTTTTTTCTTCATATATTTTTTTTCAGATTGGAGAACTGATTTCTAGAAGCAAAAAGGGGGGGAAAATCCCTCAACTAACCAACCAAAACCAAACCAGCCCTAACACACATTTCAAAACATCGCTGAGAAGATAACAGAGCACCATTCAATATATTGAAAAACTGCTTACATCTACCAATAACATTCAAGCTTACAAGCTGAATATTTTTTAACATAAAGTCAATGAAGATTGTGGGTATACGGCAATGGTTCTCTAGTTTTCGAGTGGTAAGATACCAAGGGACTATTGCTGGCCTGTGTTCTGATATTTCTTGTGGCTTCCTCTGCCATGCTGGTGGGAAAGCATTCTATGTTTCAAGTCACATTATTCAGAGACTACTATTCTCAGTTTCCAGAGAGCCTACAAGTACAGGAAACATATCTGCCTTCTTCTGACTGCAATTTTCATTGTTGTTTTATATAGACTTTTATTTGCCTGTGGACTTATACATGAATATACAGTCTTATATGGAAAATACATTCTTTTTGTCATGACTTGATAGCAAAGTGCAATGCCACCAGTGTTACTGAATAGTCCATTCATTTTCATTCCTTCTCTACCTTTTTAATTCCTTGTCAGGTATACTTAAAAGTGTGTCCTATTTCATGCAAGGTTTTATAACTGTCATGAACTTATTCTGACTTTTTTACATGATAGAAGGAATTAATTGGAACATCTACAGTTCTCTAATGAGTCACAACCACTTCTGAGTGATGTGTGGAGAGGAATGTACAATAAATTTTCATTATAGAAAGATGCCCTATAATACACACAAGAAAAAATAAACTGAAACACAGTTCTACATCAGGAATTTGCAGTCTGTATTGGTTTCAGTGATATTTGAACCAGGTCCAATGATAAAATGTACAGCATAATTGCAAGTGGAGTTAAGACTTCAACATATCTGCTGCTCTTATTGCTGTGAGTTGTGAGTGTACCCTGATATCATAATACACCTAGTGAAGGAGTTGAAAAGAAGTAAAGTTAAGGTAGAAAGAAATCTAATATAGGAAGAAAATTAGAAATAACATAATGCCATGAGGGTTTCCCGCTGCTAACTTTGAGTCTTGAAAGAGGAGGGACCAGAAATACAAATTATTTTGTGACATGATTGGACTGATAATATATGAAATACCTGAACTATTATTTGCCACTTGCATGCTGAAAGATAGGAACATTTGCTAATACAAGCACTGAAGGCATGGGTATGAAACTGCTTCAAATGGCTTAAGAATAGATGCAGACTAGTAAGCTTCTTTGCTATAAAAGTTTAATTTTCTATTGGAAATTAATCTGGTAGATACCTATTAAGGCCAAGAAAAACTTCTGTAGGTATGCTGGTGATAAAAGAAATACTAGGGAAAATGTTCGCTCCCTATAGAAGGAAACTGGAAACCTGGCTACCCTGGACAAAGATAAGGCTGAGGTACTCCATGACTTTTTTGCCTCACTCTTCAACAGCAAGTGTTCTAGCAAAACCAACCAAGTTGCAGAAGTTGAAGGAGGCAAAATCAGGGACTGGGAGTGAATTATCCACTGTAGGAAGATCAAGTTTGAGACCACCTAAAAACCTGAAGGTGCACAAGTCCATGGAACCTGATGAGTTGTATCCATGGCTCCTGAGGGAACTGTCAGATGAAGTGGATAAGCCACTATCCATCATATTTGAGAAGTCATGGCAGTTTGTTGAAGTTCCCACTGTCTGGAAAAGGGGAAACATAAACCTCCTTTTAAAAAAGGAAAATAATTAAGACCTGGGGAACTACAAGCTGGTCAGCCTCGCCTCGGTGCCAGGCAAAATCACAGAGTAGATCCTCCGGAAACTATGCTAAGGCATGTGGAAATTTAGGAGGTAATTAGTGACAGCCAATATGTCTTCAGTGAGGGCAAATCATGTCTAACAAATTTGGTGGCCTTCTATGATGGGGTTACGGAGGTGGCAGATGAGGGAAGAGAAACTGACATCATCTACTTAGACCTGTGAAAAGAATGTCTCTAAACTGGAGAGGCATGGATTTGACAAGTGGACTACTTGGTGGATAAGGAATTGGCTGGATAGTCACACTCAACATGTTGTGGTCAAAGACTTGATGTCCAGGTGGAGACTAGTAATGAGTGGTGTTCCCCAAAGTTTGGTATTTGGACTGTCACATCTTTGTCTGTGACAGGGACAATGGGATTGAGTGCACCCTCAGCAAGTTTGCCAATGGCAAACAACTCCAACCATTATCCTAGCACTGACAAGTCCATGACTAAACCATGTATCTAAATGCCACATCTACATGTCTTTTTTCATGTGTGATTTTTTTAAATAATATTCCAGACAATTATTTCAAAAACATGGAGAAAAGAACCAGAAGTTTTTGCAGAACAAATGAAATTTTACATTGTGCAGTTGCCACTTAACAAACCATAATAAGTATATCTCAGCAAGCATAGGAATGAGGGATGGTTGCCAAGCTGAGCTGCAGGAGGTTGATCCAGATGGTAGAATTAAAACTAACTCCTAAGCTCCTTTTGTTCATCTTACCTCTTTAGTTTTCACTTGCTGGACTCAGCAGGTGTTTCCCATTTCTTCTTCACTAGCATCACTCCATGTGCTGTCATCACTCAATAGCAAGCTACAGCCTGCCAGGTGGGAAATCTGGGGAGCTTCATGTGCTGGGTTTTAGACGGCAGAGACAGTCAGTTGCAACAGGACTTGGAAAAAGAGGTAACAGAAGTCTGTGTCCAGGCATGAGTTTGTTAGATATTCTTGACCTTTCTTTCTAATTTCTCTGATATTATCTGATACGCTTAACCCTGCCTTGCCATTGCCATCTCATGAAGATTATCCCTTTTTCAGCTGCAATCCCTGATCTCTCTCCTCAGACCCTTCTTTATAGTCCCAGTGTTGCTCCCAGAGCCGTGATGGCACTTCTGCACTGATGCCAAATCAAATCCAGCACATTTTTACTCTTCATGTTTCACCCAGAACCGATCATGTACCATGCTGATTTGTTGATGAAAAAAGATTTACACAACACTTGTCTTTTATATTTTCATTATTTTGTTCTCCTATTTTTCTTCTGGAATATGACTGTAAAATTACACATTGACCTTAATAGCCATCACTGTGAAACTACTGATGTTTTTTTCCTTGGCATAGAGTATAAATAATTAAATTACTGCCCTCACTAAAGTCAATATGTATAAAGGAAAGGGAAAGTGGAAATCTTATGCTCAGAATTCAGTGTATGTCTGACCACAGAGTTTTTCTCTTTTTTTTTTTTTTTTTTTTTTTTTAGAACTGAGTATTGTAACGTCTAAACTTTGGTGTAAAAGAAAATGGCCATGAAGGCAACTATGAAAACATGATTGCTAGTGGGAATAAAGTAGTTGTCCTTAGTTTGCTAATGATGTGAAATAAAAGATAACCCAAATTAATTTTATTATGTTGTTGGTTTGAAAACATAATGATGACAAACTAAATGCCAGTGGCAATTCTGATTGTACTAATGACTGTTCTAGCAGAAACATCCATCAATGACAATTATTTCAGCTGCCTCCCATTTTTCCCAAGCATCAGAATACCCACCTCTTTCTTATGTAGACATCAGTAACTCCAGCTTTCCTCTGACAGTTCTGTGACAAAAAAAAACATAGCCTAGTGATGACTATTAGCCTTGTGTCACCATAGGTTTATGTCAAACTGAAACAAAATCTAACATCATATGAATGCATATAAATTTGATTGAAATTAATTGTCTCTTCTTTCATAGAATCATAGAATACTTTGGACAGTGTGAGAAGATGTAACACCCCAGTCTGCTTGGCAGGTTGAGAAGGTAATTTTGAACTACTCTGGGTGGTGTGTGGGAGAAGTAATGCAATTCTCAGAAGGTTTAGCAAGAAATAAGTTTTACTTATGAACTTTGAAACACCCATGTGGAATAAGACACAATAAGTCATTAAACTTCACAGCATTCAGACACAGCGCAAACTTTAACTCAGCACACCTTACTTCAGACACAGTGCAAACTTTAACTCAGCACACCTTAAGAGAAGAAAGCCCTTAGCCTGGCATTTATTACAGCACTTAGTGGGTCATTAAGGGGATACTGCTCATTGAGGCTTGCAACTTAATATATATATTGCGAAGTAGAAAAGAAGAATGAAGAAGAGAAAAGAAGAGAGAAAAAGAGTAAAATAGAGAGAAAAAAAAGAAAAAATAGATGAGAATGAGAGGTAGACAGTCACTACCCATGGATCAGGTGTGGTCTCAGCAGCTTTGAATCCAGGGCAGTGGGGTGCAACGCATGGCACACGTCTTGCTGTCCATTTATCCATTCCCTTCACCCAGGGCCCATCCCAGTGTGAGGTCACACTTGCACCTGTACGTTAGACAGAGCCAGGGTGTGTCGGCATCCATCTCAGAGCTTGCAGCCAGGCTACATGGTCAATCACTACCATTTCAGGGCTCACATCTGAGCCGTGTGATCAACTGAGGCTGTTGCAGTGTAGACCAGCAGTTGCCTGCTATGGCTCAAGGTGGTGGGGGGAAGCAGCTACCCCATCTGCACAGAGCTTGAGCCATTCCCCCCACTGCTTTCCCAACTTGCTGTTTTGAGTCAGACAACCTTTTCTGCAGTCCCTCACACAGGAGTACTTGCTAGTGAAGACAAAGGTAAAAAAGTGGTTTTTTGGTACCTCAGACTTCTCTATATCCCAGTTAACCAGTTCTCCCAATCCTTCCAGAGATGACCCACATTTTCCCTAGTTCTCCTTTTATCACTAATGTACCTGTAGAAGTTGTTCTCATTGCCGTTGACGTCTCTGACTAGATTTGATTCTATCAGGTTTTTTAATTATCCCTGGTTACTTGGACAATTTCTTCATATTCCTCCCTGGCTACCTGTCCTTGCTTCTACCCTCTGTAGGCTTCCTTTTTCTGTTTGAGTTTGTCCAGGAAGTCCTTGTTCAAATGCCTTCTGGTATTTTTGCCTGACTTCTTGGCTGGGATCCGCACCTGAGCTGGAGGTGATCCTTGAGTATTCATCTGATTTACTGTGCCCCTGTTCTCTCCAAGGTTTTATTCCATGGTAGTCTACCAAGCAGATCCCTGAAGAGGACAAAATCACCTCTCCTAAAGTCCAAGGCAGAGAACTTGCTGTGCACCTTCATTACTGCCTTAGGATCCTGAACTCCACCATTTCATGGCCACTGCAGTCCAGGCTGCCCTTAAGTTTCACATTCCCCATCAGCCCCTTCTTGTTAGTGAGAGCAAGGTCCCATAGCACCTCTCCTTGATGGCTTCTCTATCACTAGGATGAGGAAATTAACATCAGCACATTCTAGGAATGTCTTGGATTGCTTGTACCCTTTTGTGTTGCCCCTCTAATAGATGTCAGGGTGGTTGAATTCCCCCATGAGGACCAGGGATTGTGAAAATGAGGCCATTTCTATCTGTCTATAGATGGTCTTATCTGCTTGGTCTTCCTGATTAGGCAACTTGTAGCAGACACCCCCTATATTGTCACCTGTCCATGCCCTCAATTTAGTGGTGACCCATAAGCCCTCAGTCAGCTCCTCATCCATTCCCAGTTGGAGCTCCATGCACTCTAGCTGTTCATGGACATAGAGGGCAATATCACCTCCTCATTTTCCTGCCTATCCTTCCCAAAGAGCCTGTATCCATCCATTTGAGTCATAGGAGCCATTCCACCGCATTTCTCTGATGACAGGCCTGCAGGCACGCAAGCATCTCTAACTCCTCTTGTTGAGTGCTTTTCCATAGAGGCATTTAAGGTGGACCCTGGATGAATCTGACTTGCTGGGTGGAGTGACTAGGATTCCTTTGTGCTACTCTTCAGGTGCTCTCCTGCTGATCCGCAATCCCTTTTTAGGCTCTGGACTTCTCTTCATGTCACTGGCATCAAAAGGGCAGGAGTGGGATGCATTAGATGTTCCCCTCCTTCAGCAGTTTAAGTTTAAAGACCTTTAATGCAATAAAGTGTGGATCACATCCAAGAAAAGTATACTTAGGGATTGAGATACATAATCTGCACAGTACTGGTATGAAAGCATCCCTATGTTTTGAGCTTTTTTTCTGCCCAGTTCTTTGACTTGAATTAAGAAAATAACCTTAGAAACATATGTGCTTTTCTACCTTCCTCTCCATAGCTGAAATAAATATTGAACATCCATTGAGTGTCAGAGATCAACATCTCACATTTTGCAGAAGTAGAATGCAAAAACTTTGAAAAAGGCCAGAGCATGTTCCTTAGGAGAGAAATAACCTTAGCATGTACATTTGCAAATTTCACGTACAATATTCTAAACATAATTTTTGTTGCTGTGAGAGATCACTATAAAAGGATTATTGATTTTATTCTCTCTGTCAGTTTTGCTCTTTCTCCAGTAAGGTAAATTGTAGAAATCTGTTATATCCTCTATGCAAGCATGAATGTTTTCTTTGCTGTCAAGGAAACCTTGGAGCTGGGTACATAAGTAAGTCTAACCTCACCATAAGAAGTCTGCCTTTTTTGTGCTTTTTATTATTCCTAAAGCCTTTAGAAAAAACACTATGCAAATACATGGTGCACACCTTCAGAAAGAGCAAAAGAGAATATATAGCAGAACAATAGCATCATTTATGTGATGTGACATTTTCACCAATTAATTATTCATGCAGTTTTTAAAAAGCAAAATGAATAACTGCATAATTATTTCTAATTTGGCACTCTTTTAATATATTGTTCTGTAATAAGTTGCCACTTGTTTAATAATGTCATGGTGTGCTATGTTATTTAGGTCACCTTAATTACAGTAAAATCCAAGCAATGTTCCCAAGATGCGAAGTTACTAGCAGAAATAGTGCAGACCATAAAATGGTAAATAATCATTAGAATGCTCACTTATGAAGAAATAATATAGGTATGATCAGCAGGAGAAGTGTGAGGAGTTTAGTCTAATGGATAATGCTGTGATATAGTCTGTTTAACACCTAAGAGTTAGGAACTTAAATCTTCGTTTCAGGCGAGGTGTCTGGTTTTACTCTGCAGGAGCTGTGAAAACATAATTGTCTGATGTCACTTTTGCCTGCCAGCTTGAGGAGACTTAAGAGGACATGTTCATCATGACAATAGAAAGTGATGCCTGTTAAGGGATGTCAAAAGCATGGCCACCTCATCCAGGCTATGTACAGGACTCACATAAAATACAAGCAGAGCCAGCCATCTCCTCCTCCTCTTCAGCTGTCAGAGACAGGTTACTGGCTTAGACACACGTGATAATCTCCATTTCCTCAAGCACACATGCATATTTGTGGATCCCACAAGCACTCTCATGGTCCCTCTTCCCACCTGGCTCCTCTGCCCAACTCCCAGCCCTCCTCACAGGTCCCCAGTCACGAGGTGGTCCAGCTTAATGCTCCCTAGCACACACACACAGACACACACACACTCATCCCACTTGTATTGCACATTCAGAAGACCCCTGGATGTACTGGTCTGGACCCCACACCCACCTGATACCCTGTACTGGACCTGATGACCCCCTATTTTCTGACTGGTCCAGCTTCAAGGGTGCTAGTGAATACAGGTGCACACCCCACACAGGATCAGGGAAGATACACACAGCCACCCTTCAACAGCTGACACATGGGCTGTGACTTGTGACCATGCCCCAGGCATCAGCACCAAGACTCTCACCCACCTCACTCCTGCTGGTCCCCCAGTAGCTGGTTATTGGGCCAGGGATGCCTGTAGCCCTGCTCTGACTCTAGTAGCTGCCACCAGTTTTCACTCACACATAGAGAGGTCTCACCAGTAGCTGGCACTTAGTTCCTGTGGTGCACATACTTGTGAGATAGAGAGGGAGGTTATGGAGAGAGACCACTGAGAAAAGAATTAGTAAAATGATGGGAAAAACTGTGGTGATCAGATGCAGAACTCAGCCAGACAAGTGTGTTGACCCTTTTCTGCTTTCCCCTTCCATTGTTTTTCCCTGCGCTCCATCCTCCTGCACATCCCATTTGCCCACCCTCCTAGTCTGTGTCTGCTCTGGTTTACAGTCCTATCAACCACAAAGTCCAGGTTGATCTTCCTGGAAGTGGTGCCTGCCTTGACAGCCTATCATAGTGACTAGTGAGGTTCATTTCTTGTCGATGTTTCCATGCTGGTTTTGTGAGGTCTGTGTGTGTATTTTGGTTCTAGTCTACCCCTTTTCTTCTTTTTTTCCAACTGACACGTTCTCCAATTTTATAACTTCACTCAAATAAATGTTCTCATGCTTTCATCAATTTACTATCACTGATTGGGTTTGGGTGTCATCACTCCCTTGTTTATCATTCACTCAGGAGGACTGTGTCCCTGCATGTTTTTTCTTGTGGCTTCCTCCCTTTATTATTGTCCTTCCTTGCATTGAAGAAAGTTCCTGACCAGAAACCCTTAAAAGAAGCAGACACATTCCTTCCACATACCATTACAACACTCTCTTGTGGAAAAGCTGCAGAAGGGGGAAGAGAGTTGCACTGCTAAACCACAGGTTGTATCACAAGGATGTGAATGAGCACCCACCTCCCCTTAATGAAAGTACCAGGCTGGTATGCCTTGAAAGATGTCTCTTCCTTCATTGTCTGCTCAGGCAGAATCATGGTGAGGTTGCTTAGCTGGGCCTGGTACAGAACCACTGCTGGACTGCTGCAAAAGTTTACTTTGTCCTAAAACTGGAAGGGATAAGCTCTATAATGAAATACAGCAGTTGCTTTGCTAATGTTTAGTAACTGAAATACTAGTTCCACAAGGTATTTAAATACGTACTTATTTTAAGGTGGTCTCACCAGTAGGTGTTTTAAAACCCCATTCAGCCAGGGTCTTAGGAATAAATTGGATAGCACTGTCAAATTGAAAATTACATTGCTATATCTCTTTTTAAATATGCTTATTTTTTAAATACTTGTATTTAAAAAGTTTTGCTTCACTCCTGTGATTGAAAAATCCAGGAATTCCTTCAAAACTATGATCATAACTTATTAACTGCAAAATGTGTTAATGATTTTCAGTAAGATCCTTAGCACAGCAGCTTGGTGGCAAAGATCAAATTAGTGTTTTCTGAAGTACTATAAAAGCCATAATTTTATTTTAATATGAACATAATCTTCTAACACAAAAAAAGGTGTAAACAGCAAACAAACTGTCTAAATAGTTCTGTTTCGTTGCCATTTACTAGGACTTAATATTTTACTATAGCTTGACATAAATTTTATCCAATATAGCTATGTACAGATACATGCGTTAGTGTTAAGCTTCTGTGCTCTTCTTCTACTGTGTCTCAGGGATTTTCTCTGCTGTTGAGTATTTTGTTCCATTACTTTGGCTACATGTAGGCAAGAAGTTTATTACTTGTTCCATTCTACTGCTTTTATCACTTTTTCCTTTGACCTGAGGCATTCAAAGATTTCAGTGACAGTTTTCACTGATGAGATTTAGGAACATTATGGTTTTACAGTACACTGTGTTAAAATATTGAGTTTCTGAGCTACTGATCTATAAGGGTTATTTCAAAAGCAAGCTTACCAACTTTGAAAAATGTTTTGTATTTCTGCCCGATTAATTTTGAAGTAATCCTTCATGAGATTTATGTTGACAAGGTCTAGAATCAGCTATTCTATTTCTACTTAGTATACATTTAGCTTATGGACTAACAAAATAATAATTTGACTGAGGACATTTAGATTTTTTTAATTCTCAAAAACTATATTCCTCTTGCTCATGAGAAATAGTAACTGAGTGATGTCACTGCTTCCACTGCAACCCTGACACTTCAGCTTTTTAAGCCTTTCTGGGTAGGGAAAAAAGAGAAAAAATGAAAAAGATTAATTATTCTCCTTCAGAACTGTTTGAAAATCTTAATTGCATTTTCCACTCAACAGTTTAGAACTTACATTCATACCAAGTCAGAATGAAATTACACATTTGGAATTTCTTACAGAAAAATATTTCAGACTAGAATGCATTATGGATTCCCTATTCTGATATAATTTTTCCTTTAAAATATGTTATGTTTTAATTTTTGCATTTTAATTATGTTGAAAGGATTTTCTAGCACAGTAACTGTAACATTTAAAGTAGCAATGCTGTTAGTGTGGCATACTGTGAGATTCTATGATGTATTAACAGTGTTTGTATGGAACTACACAATTTAATGCAACATATTCTAATATTTAATATGTCTTAGTAATAAATTTTACATAGGCTTATTTTTTAAGCCTTTAATAAAGAACATTTACGTGAGAAAAGCAGCTGGATGTGGTTATATTTAATCTGGATTTAGAGAATTATCTGTGCAGTGAGGTCCTAGAAAAACCTTAAAAACTAACATTTTGAAACCTTTTAAGGTGTGGTTTGATATGGTTCAGAAAGAAATTTAATAGATCAAGGGCCTCAACCAAGTGACTCCAAAGTGCCTCTGCTTGATCCTCTTGAACCACTAATTTAATTTGAAAGAATATCTATCCTTGCTCATCACATTGCCAGTCCTGTGCATCACCAAAAATCTTGCCTTTAAAAACTGTTACATAGTTTGATATATGTAAGGATTAATTGGATGCTTTTATATAACATACGGATACCTGACACATGCTGCAGTAAGGTAGTAATGTAATTTTTATATACTGTTGTCACTGGGAGAATTTCTTTTTCTCACAGATAAGAGTAGTAGATTCTGTCTTCTTATGCATGTATGAAAACTGACTGAACTAATGGCATTCCTCTACCAAGTTGTTTAACTACATCACTTTCTTATTTACAGCTTAAAATGCATTTCTATCCATTCATTGAGATGGCTGTAAAATGTGTAAGTGTATTGTTTGGGTGTGCATACTGTTCTGAATGACACAACGTAATAAAAAGCAGTCTTAAATACATCTAAAAAATCTTAAATACACATATTAACTTTAAAAACTGGCAAAAATTAAGAGGCAGGACTTTGAAAGGACTTATGCACAGAAGAATTGTGTCCCATGACCAGATGTGGTTATTCACTCATAAAATTCCTCTGACATGGATGAAGGCAGCTTTCTTCTGGGTGTCGCTGGCCATTCTTGGACTGTCTGGGAAGGAGCCCATCAAGAGGGAGCATGTTTGCTTTGCTAACAGCAGCTTCAGGATGGGACATAGGCACTGCTAGGGCACTGCCTTCAGAATGCCTGGCAGGTCAGTCAGCTGCCAAACTTGCTTAGATGGACTATCCGTGGGCTGTCTCTAAGGGATCTGCATATAACAAATGTGGGAGAGGAATGAGCCATTAACAGAATTGCAACTGCTTGAGATCACCCTCTTAGAATGCTCTATCTGCATTCCTCCAAGTTGGGAATTTCACATTGCACGAACACTTTTATTGTAAATAAAGTTCAGTTATACTACAGTGAATAAAACTTTTAAAAGGCTAAATTGACAATGTTTA
Organism: Acanthisitta chloris; assembly: GCF_000695815.1. NCBI lineage: Eukaryota > Metazoa > Chordata > Aves > Passeriformes > Acanthisittidae > Acanthisitta > Acanthisitta chloris. Next base: position 394,321 of record NW_008661104.1, read on the forward strand.
AGTATGGCCTCCAAAGAATTAATGTGAAGTCTACTCGAATTAGGCAGAAAACCTCAGAATAAGAGTCATATATGAGAAGGAAGATATAATTAGAAGTGACAGGGGCATTTAAGGAAGATTCAAGGAAAGAATAAACATCATAAAAATAAATACTGCAAGGGGTAACACCTTTCACTTTGACAAAAACAAATCACACAGCAAAAGATCAGGCCACTTTCCTAGTCTCATCTGGGAGAACCTGTTCTATCAGGCTCATGTACTTTCTGTTCATGAGCAAGGTTGTAGTCTTGGTCATCCAGCTGTCTCCATTATGTGCTGCTTCATATCTAAGCTCTGTTCCAAGTATCATCAAAACAGTTTCAAGGCAGAGAAATTGAGGCTAGACCAGAGCACTTTCATTGACTGATGCAACTTCAAAATACAGCACAACTGTGATCTATGATAAATTTTGATGCTTTTGCTTATTGCAGTTCTCTAAAACTTATTTAATAGGGACTTCTCAGTTGAGCTGGCAGTGCAGATTCCTCCTGTTGGGGCTAACGCAAGATGAAATAAAGTCTAAATAAAAAGAATGGGAGGATAGTGCTCAATCCATGGAACACTTGCAATATTGAGTATGAATGGAATCTAGCTTGAAGGTCAAGGACTTCATTGTAAAGGCCATCAACTTTCTGTACCACTTGGTCAAGGATCCACGGGGAGCTGTTTAGCACAACGAATGCAGATGGTAGAGGTGCTGTCCAAATCATACATAAGTATCGAGAAAAAAAGTAACAGATGATAACTTACAGGGTGGAATAGACAGTCTGGTTCAAAACCAAATATAAATTCCTTGTAATGCTGTAATGGCACGTGAAGAAAAATTAGCAACAATTTCAGTGTAACTTCAAAATTCAAATATACGTGACAATTCATCTTGTGTTTATTAGTAGCTTGATCATTCCTGCAATGGGGACAGGATAAGAAAACCACTGTATGTGTCTCACATGAAGCTGGTATCAGTTTTGAAATATAGTCCTTGGAAACTGTAAAACTCTGTTCTATGAAACTCACTATTACAGTTTACTTTCAGAGTACAGTTGAGAGAACTCTGAATGCATTGAATCAGCTGAGCATATAATGCAAATACATTTAAAGTAAATACATTTTCAGGTTAAATGGCCTTTAATAATTGTAGAATATGCTGAAACTACTCCTTGCAGGATGGAGCCTCCAACCAGATTCTTGTTAGTTTAAATTAATTCTTACTGATTCTCCTTGTCATGTGGCTTCCTCTGTGTTTCCTGCATTTTTTACGGCTAGAGAATAAGTTTTACAAAACTAATAGACAGTCAGGGAACTGCTTAATATCAAGCATTAAGAACTGGGGATCCAAGGTCAATAGTTGTCTTTGTCTTTACAGGACCTAGAACATTTAAGTCTGAACTCTTTGGGCTTCCTGTTTTTCCCTGGGACTGAAAAATATCACCCTGACATTTAGCAATCAATCAAAAAAAGAAAAAAAAAAGGAAAATTTTTTGCCAATAGAAAATAATTTGCTGAATAGTCTGCACTTGCCCAGGAGGTATAAAATATTTGGAAAGTGGTAATTAAGCCTAGCTGTTTCTTCTATATATCAACTTAAATTTGCCACTCTTCTAAAACATGAACTAGCACCTTCAGTACAACTGCTTGATACTGTCTTAAGAAATAGAGCAAAAAATCTATGCATTGTAATGGAACCCTCTAATCATCTTGGTGACCCTCCTCTGGACATGGTCCAACAAATCTATGTAGTTTCTGTGCTGGGAGCCTCAGAGCTGGATGCAGTACTCAAGGTGGGGTCTCACATCTGGTAAATTAATCATTGTTGTGAATATAATTCTGTGTTTGAAAGATTTTATAACAGGTAGCGTTGTATGCATGGAGGTATAAAATCTTGAAATATAATTGACAGGGAGAATGGACATATTTCTCTTTTTACACAAGTAAAATGGCCTAACAAGAACATGTCACTTTTGGGTGCAGGCTCTTTTTAGGATCTGAAACATGAAAATTTGCCTCAGACTGAGGCACAAGTGCAGGATGAACTCAGATGGATATTTTGTGGTGCCACCTAAATATTTCTGGGTGATTTTTTGACTCACAATGCATTCTGTAGTCTCAGAGGGACAGGTATATCTTTTAAAAAGTGTGCCAGAAGGCTTTCTAATATTTGAGGCTTAACAGGAACCAACAGCTCTGGATTTACGTTAGGTAAACCCATAGAGGCTTCCATCACAGGCTAAGAATGAGGACTGGTTCACTGCAGATAGAAGTTTTAGCTTTATTCCCCTGACTAAAAATGTGTCATAGAAGAGTAAAAGCTACTTGTGTAAAAGAGATTTAGTTTATTCCTAATCATAAATGTAGGAAAAGACCTTTGGCAAGGCAAACATGTTCAGTTTCCCTCCTGCACTTCTTCACTCTTTCATGAGCTCCATACTTAAGTGCAGTACACAAGAGGGCTTTTTTTTGTTAATACATGCAAAATCACAGACACAGCTGATCTTCAATATGCAGAAAATGCTACAAAAAACATCTGCGACAAGTAAGAAACAAACTGTCAAGTCACTGATTAGAAATTCATTGTCAGATTGCAGTGCTTTTACTTGTCTGTTCAGACCAACTGCAGGGGATGTGTCCCCTGGATTTGTCTTTAATGGGTAATTCTGCAGTCCAGTATACTTTTTAGAAAATAAAATGCCATTTCCAAGCCTCATTTGAAGACATTGTATCTTTTTCTGAATTAGTTTGCTCCTCATTGTTGATTACATATCTCTGTGTTTTGTCTGATTCTTTCAGTAATGTTCATATTCAATGCTCATGACATCATCATTGCTTTCATGATAATGAAAGACATTGTTGCCAGAACTGGTCTGTGAAATAGCCCTAATTGTCCTAAATGCTAGAGCTGGGACAATGGCAAGTAAGGATTAGCAGCTGATTGAGAAAAGAAATGTATAAGTCTACAAAGATGTGATAGTCAGTGAGGAACATGGATGTTTATGAAACAATTTAAGGGAATAGGAGAAGGCCTTCTCATAACTTCACAAGTTTAAAATATCAATTACTTTCGTTGGGCCAATTCTTATTCCCAGTTGACAAAGGACTCCTGGGACTGCTGGGTCAGCAGTATGTCCCAAGGGCATATTTATATCATGGTGTTAACCCATATTTCTGAGGTAAATTTGGTGTTATTCATATAAGAAGCAGAAATACTTTCCATCAATCAGCTACAACTTCTCCACATCTTATGGTGCCAGACCATTTGAGGGGAGAGCTGGCCTTTGTACTGATGGTTGGTGGTCCCTTTTCAGTCTTTTCTGACTGGTTTTGGAATATGTTAGCATGGTCCAAACATTTTCTTTTCCTCTTAATTACAGGCTTCTGTAATAAAATGAATTGATTTATTCCCCTTTTAGGATTTTGTATTACCTGCCTTTATCTCTGTAATATATCTGAGGCTGTTAGCAATAAAATGAAACTCCATCATTGCTTTTCTTTAAGTAATATGATCACTCTCTATTCTTGAAGTAAATTGACAAAGCTACCAGTTACATTAGATTAGAGAGTACAATGTAAATTTGTACCTATAGGAATTGTTTAGATTTTCTTCTTCAATAAACTTCACCAGGTTCCTCGTGGATGGTATAATTGATGTGATTTTCTGTAACAATTGTTAGAAGGCAAAGGTTCATACTCACAAATATAATTTAGAATATGGAATGACTATTAAAAGAGAAGATGTAAAATTGCATAGCAGTACATGAAAAGTTATTACTAGGTAAATTTATTAAGTTTCTGTTTGCCCAGAAGAAACACCTCTGCAAAGTGTGACTGATCTCTTTTTATGGTGAGCAATTTCTCTACTAACAACTACAGCAGTTCTAGAGAATCCAAAATATTCCAGTATTGTGGCAATTTTAATACAGATTTTGTTCTTAGTAGCTAGAAATGTGAATTCTTTTTATGGATGTGTTTAAGACATTTCTGAACTTCACCTCTTTGGGATAGCTGTAATGTGTTATATATTTCATGGAAATCTACAAATCACATTGCATTGCTTGGTGTGGTAAAGGAAAATATGATATAAGAGCTGTAGCTTTAAGTGGTGAATTCCAATGGAAGGTGATGGCTAAAATATGCAAGATATCCATTCCTACCTGAGAAGTAAACAGTATTTATAGAGATAAAGCATCAAAATACAAATGTGTAGGCACTTAAAAGATCTTGAACTTAACTCTCAGCATTCAGATCTTGAAAGGTGTGGAAAATAGGATGTTAATTTGTCTGGAAAGCAGTTTATTAAAAAGATCTTTGCTTTTATTTGGCAAAAAGATGTTCAAATTGGGGAATATTTTCCCAGGAGGAATGTATGATAAAGAAAGCAAAGATATTTTGAAGATGGAGCTTTGTCAGTTTATGAAAATGATTGTATAACATGGTCACTGTCAGTAGTAGGATATAAGCCTTAATAACCTTCATAATTCTATGTTAATTCTGGCCTAAGTCTTTTATAAATGAAATGGTGCACCTCCACAACTTTGCCTTCTGTTCCTCTGCTACAGTTGTGGGAGCATGTAATTGTGGTGGGGCGCTGATTTGTCTCTGGTCACTCATTTGTGTATGATAATAATAAGGATGATGTAGGGTTATGCACATCTGGGAATTATGTGTTTCTGTCTGTTTGATTGTTCAAGACCATCTTTGAGATGTGAGTCAGGAAGGTTCAGACTCCTACTGAACTAATTGATGGCACAAAATGATAGCCCATAAATTCATGTTTGGGCTGCGTTCAGTGTCTCTTTTAAAATCCAAAGTTTGTTTCACATATCTCCTTATGATTCTCTAATCTCCATATTCTCTCTTATTCTGGAATACAAAAGAAACTAAATTCATTACTGTTTGGTTTTATCATTATTTCATATTCCTCTTGTGTAAGATGAATGCATGAGCTCAGTGCCAGAAACCTTCAGTTCCTTTAGCTGTAGAAATCCCTGTACTCTTAACAGTGCACATAAGCACTGGCATCACATCTGATGAAGGAATTTTGGCAAGTAACAGTTAGCCTATTTAATTTTCCTTTTGCAAGCTCTAAGCTTAGAAAACTTAAAGGTAACACTGCATCTAAATAAAACTGTTCAAAAAGTCATTTGAGATATTTGGATTAAAACTGCAAGTCGAAAGTGGCATTGCAGTAAGTCTTTGGAAACTATATTATATTGCTTATTAATGTATATGATAGCTTTGCTTTGATTCTACTGTAGTCAACAGTCTAAATTTAAGTAGGATGAATGTGACATATCAAGTAACTTATAACAGTTCAGAAAAAAAAAGTAATTTTCACTCCCAGATTGTTTTCTTTTAAACTATTACTACTTTTAAACTAGTACTTCTTTATGCTATCTAGGGGGCTGGGTTAGTCAGAAACTGCAGAAGAAAGGCAAGAATATTCTTCAAGGAACTATAGCATGCCAGAGCATATCTGCAACATTCTGACAGGACTTGTATTTTGACGCTGATTTTGCAGGAACAGGCAGGACTCTAGGACTTGCTGCCTAGAGGCAGGGGCATGTTTGAAGCTGGGAATACAGCATCATCATACAGTTATGGAATGGAATGGAACCACTGAAGATCATTTAGTCTAATTTCCCTCCCACTGGCAGGGACACCTTTCACTAGATTACGTATCTCAAAGCCCCATCCAACCTGACCTCGAACACCACAAACTGGTTCCTAAAAGTCAGAGTACTGAATCCAACCTGCACACAGAGGTGTTAGTTTAATCCATGACCTTGGATGTCATTACCTTATGAGATCAGAGAGTGGTAATTTAGTGTCCTTTCTGAAATGATTGATTGATGCTTAAAGTTAATGAGTATTAAGTCCCAGTCTCTTTTGTAAAATTGGAGCTGCTTTGTTTGACTAAATTAATCAAATAAATAAATCACATTACTCCAAATATGTTAGGCACCATCCCAAGGGACCATTAATCATTGCAAACTGTTTCTCCTTTTTAGAAAAAAATGCAAAATTTTAAGGATATGATATGTCATAGTCCTTCCCAAATCAAAAATAATACAATGCCTATAATGAATTAGTGAGCCCACTGGCAACAGTTCTTCAATATATTATGAAATATGGGAGTTTATGATCAAATATGTTCTTGATCAGTTTATTTCATCACTTACAACCTAATTGTTTCGTTATGACATTTTGTCCCTCCTCAGAAAGAAACGATTTAATATACTGTATAAAATGATTGTGTTTCTCAAAAAGTTAATCAAACTATTGTCAGTTGATGTCTGAACTCGTGCCCTGCAATTAATATATGGGGTGTTCAAAATATCAGTTAGAGATTGCTCTCCTTGATAAATGCCTCTAATTTAGCTACATTTACTGGAACTTTATGAAGTAGTACTCTGCAGCTGAGAGACTTAATCATTTCAAGTTCAATTTTTAAAAGTTCAAAACCACAGCAGAACAAGCTACACATTGCTGATTTTCATCAAGATAAAAACAAAATGCTCTGAATGCTTGAGTACTCTGTTTGTGTCCAATATTACTGGCAACTGGATATTTTTCTTAAGTACCCAGTCTGCCCTATTGAAATGGGAAGTGAAAATATTTATATAGTTTAAAAAAAATATTGCTTTTGCTTCCAGAAATAATTAGTATCTTAATCTTGAGATTTCTTCTGAATCTTGCTTACTGGGATGATGAAGATTAAATAAATTAGGATGGTTGATAATAGATAGATTAAATAGAGCTATTGGCATTTCAAAAGAGCTAAGTTAAACTTAGAATGACCTATGACTTTAGCTGTACATTTAGTATTGCTTTAAGAAGTCTTGCAATAAGCAATTTTTCTGTTCAGTGATCTCAGATTTTTCATTGGATTTGTATCTTGCTTTTGGAGAATTTCTGTCTACATTTTATATGATGTGATGTTATGCTGATATTCTTACTAAACAGAGATTCCAGGGGGGAAAAAAACCCCAAAGCCAAACAACTAAATTTAATCCTAATTAAGAATGTTTTGAGACTTTCTGAGTCCAGCAGACTCAAGGACCTGGGGATTCCCCCCTCCCAGCACACACACTCACAGAGGTCACCAACAGGGCCAGCCACACATGTTGCTACAGATGGAACAATGCCCCTGGTTTAACACTGCCAGAGCTCCTCCCATTGCTTGCAGTTAAGCTCCCATATACCCTGTTTTCTCCTGTTATTTCTGCCTAAGGTCCTACCTGCAGTCCACAGTTCCTCCTCCAGGTTCTGGTGCTTAGACTTTTTAATGCATGTACAAACATACACTCTCTCCCTCCAACTCCTGGCAACTAGACTTGGTGGCACTGTGACACACCACTGATTCTCCAGTAACTGGAATTTAGACCTCGCAGCAAACATACCACAGGTCCAACCTCCCTGCTCAAGCAGGGTCTTCCTAGAACACATAGCACAGGACTGCATTCAGGTGGTTCTTGAATATCTCCAGCAAGGAAGACTCCACAATCTCTCTGGGCAATCTGTTTCAGTGTGCAGTCACCCACACAGTGAAGAAGTTCTTTATCATGTTCAGGTAGAACTTCCTGTGCACGGTTTTCTCCCTCTTGCATCTCACCCTCATCACTTCTTCACTAAGAGCTCATATATCTCCAACTCCACATCGGATGTTTTAGTGTACTTTGGAATAGATTGAAACTGCATCTGAATGTTTTAATATTGGATTTAGGGGGTGGAGATGCCTTCTTTGGTCATCTGTATTGCAAATGTGCATTGTAAAATACTGGTAACTATATGTGCACTTGTTAAATGATGGTAGCAGTCTCAACATTTCTATACTACATACTTCATAAATACAGTCTGAAGAGCCATTTCCTGCTCCAAAACACATTTCAAATCCAAAGAACAAGTATTACACAATAAAAAGCAACATGTAGCACTGAACATGGGTTTAGTTTTCTTAATTTTAGACCTGGTCAATACCATAATAGATTTCATTAGTGTATCTGTGTGTGAACCATGACAGCAAATCTCTACCAAAGGTGCTTCAAAAGACATGAAGTCTGGCTCTACTAATGAATGTCTTTACACAAGCAAACTTAATGACTCTGACAAATGAGCTTTGGAGAGTCACGTAAGGCCACTTGAGAGGTTGCCGTTCTGTCCTTAGTTGTCTGCCAAATCCTCTGCTCATTCCTACCATCCCCAAAATTAGTAGAGGAAGAAATAATGTAAGCTGGTTCTTTATCCCTAATAAAACCCCATCATCTGAGTTTTAGACATAACTCTGTAGCCTATGAAACATGACTATAAGCTGGCACTGCTCCTTTGAGCTCTACTTAGAAATTAATTTCTCACCTAAGGATGAGGTATGAATCTTCAGAGTGGTGCTATGAAGTATCAAATTTAAACCTGACATTAGTAAATTAAATTGAACACTATGTTGCATTTGTATGTTTGTTCTCATTAAATGGATGTGATCAAATATAGAGTCATAGAATCACAGAATGGTTTGGGTTGGAAGAGACCTTAAAGATCATCTACTTTGAAACACCCTGCCTTAGGGAGCGACACCTTCCACTACGTTTTCTTAGAATCTTGAGATTGCATGAATAGTTGTCACTGAATAAAGAACCTTGGACAAAATCACTGCTTGAATAAGCATGCACGAAATTTCTGAAAGCAATTCTCTTTGCTCCTCATGCTTGTGAATGCTGGGGAAGAATCTTGGCAGGGTTGGTTTCTCAGAGCTCCATTATAATTGACAACAATGCATATTAATTTACAGATATGCATAACAATTCAAAGCTTGAAGATAAAGTAAATGTTTTTCCTTGACTTTGATTTTCCTTGGGTAAAGGTAGCCAGATTGTCTTCTTTATCTGCTTATTGACTGGTCTTAAGATACTTGCATGATTAGCATGTCACTCAGTGTGAAAGGAGTAGTCAAAGTGACATTGCAATACCTTCTATTTTATCCTTTGCTTTCTCTTGATTATGATTTTTTGCTGTAAATGTAGCAGTCATAATAAAATTTACATTGTAACTTGATCCGGATAGAGCATTTAAAAGTTAATTACTGTCAGAGCTAGAGAACCATAATATTTTTGCTTCAATAAACAGTACTACCTGCCTGATATGGTTCAGTTGGCACAGTTGAAGTCTTACAAATTAGAGCACAAATAGCAGAACTTTGTTTGATCTTAACACTCAAAAAAATATTGCATAAAGTATTGAAGTCTTTTTGTTTGTTTGTTTGTTTCATACAAACATGCCTTTCTGCCTCAGTGTTTTATTTTCTATATGCCTAGTTTTTAATTAACCAAGGTGTTTAAATGGGTGCTTAAATCTTAGTTGAGTGGACTCATACCTTTCCAGTTGAATGAACACTTGAATAATTTTCTAGTTGTGGATGCCTTGTGCTCTCAGCCCATTTCCTGAGATAAGTATTTTGTAACTAAGACATAGACTGTTCTAAGATCTAGTGTTTGACTGGGTTTAATGTTTATTCCTCCTGATGCTTCTTGGTTTGCATCAGTTCTTTCAGGGAACTCAGTATCTGAAATTCTTTGATATTAGATATGCTGGAATGTCACTTGCTGTAGAAGATTTCTAACCTTGGAAATTTGCTCAGACTGAAAACACTTTGTAGATGTAAGTTGTCATATACTTTGAGGATCAGCAGTTCCTCGTGCCGAATCTTTGTATCAGTTGGGCTTCTGCATTGCAGAAAATACTGAAAATAAGTTGCCTCATTCAATAGCCATACTACAGTTCTATTTTAAATGGAAAATATAAGGCAAGATCGACTGCGACATTGAATTTTCCGTCCATAGATTAAGATCATTTCTTTGAAAATGGCTATTTTTTTATTCAGCAAAATATATTCCTGAGGAATATTGTGATAATGAGCAGATTTTAAATGAAAAACGACTGCATAGTGTTACTCATGGCATTCTGATACTAATATCTATATATGTGCTGGTGCATCAATGCTAAAAAGCAATAGAATAGTTTTTTTTCTGTGAACTTTATCTAGTGAATAGAAATAAATAGTGTCTGTATAGGACTTTGAATTCATGCCAGTGACTTTAAAACCAAAATCAGCTATCTGTATTCAGAATATAAACAAAAATATCAAGGAGTAAGACAAGCAGCACATTTAGTGGATGGTGGATGGAAGAGTAGAAAAGCTTGTTTTCTAAATAGTAAGTTTGTCAGCTTTATTAATGCATAGCCTTATACTTACAAATAATTAATTAAATCTGGACCAGATCCTCCAGCACTATAAGTTGCAAAATTTTATAGGATCATAGATTCTATTTGTCTGAGTTCTCTTAACATATCAGATCTTCATTAAAGCACCTGGGAAATGGGGCTATAATTTTTTGTTATAATTTTGTGAGTAAATAAATATAAATATTAATAAATACATATGTAAAAAAGTGAGCCTGACGTTATTAAAATCAATATGATTTTTGCCAAGTATTTCTGAGACTTTTGTACATTTTGCTGCAGAGAAAAAAAAAAAAGAAAGAACTATGTGTACTCAACATTGGGTAAATACTATGCTCTGTATGGAAAAGACTGGGAAATAATTAAAGTCAGCTGAGAAGGTTTCAGTAAACTCTCTCTGAAAGTTTTATTTTTAAATCAGGAATATTATTTTATCTTCTTTCTATATATTTTGACAACCACTTTCTAAATAACAGTTTTGCTCAAAAACCTGCAGATCCATTCTAATTAAAACATAAAAATATGCCCCAAAACCTGCTAGACTTCACTATCTATTACATTTGATGCTGAAATAACCTCATTAATATTTCAGCATTTTGAACCTCACTGGTGACTGTTCTACCGTGTTAAGTCTCTCTATTCACTATTACAAGGGTAATATTGTTATTAAAGATAAGACATTCTACAGTTCTGACAAAGATCCTGCACTATTTATGATAAGTTAAGTATTCCATTTCTCATATGGAAACTAAATAAAACTTAATTATGCCTCCTGAAAAGACTAGTTGGTTTCTGTTCTTATATCTCCATAAGATTTTTGGTAAAAGCCAATGTTTAAACCATCTAACTTAGGTTGTATCCCACTAAGACTGAAATGAGATTATGTTCATATAAGTTTTCACTGCTTTCACAGAATGTAGTTGACACATCTTGCTGCTTCAATATAGGGGCAAGTACTCCACTACACTTGGAAGGAGTTCACTTAAAAGATGCAGACTACAAGACTGGGATATCTGTCTCATTTCTGTACTCTTTGTGTCACATCATAATGTCATGGTTTGTCAGCTGGAGATGCTCCTAATCAGTATGCATAAAGTGGTAGAATAAGTAATGATAGACGTACCTTCTCCATTTTTTTATCTATTTTTATTTAAAACTCATAAAAAATTAAAATATTTTGAGATTAACCTCAAAAAAAAATAGTTAAAGAAAAAAACCTAACAGTGTCCCAAATGCCAGAGTAGTCCTATTTCACAATTTTTGTCCATTGATTTCTAGATGTTATGTGGACTGCCATTTCTAATGAGGCCTTGTAACTCCTATTCCCTCAAATTATGATATGTGAAAACTAGTCTATGCTTTCATAGTTCATAATTATCTCTCTGAGAAGGATGGTCAAGGACCAAATATGAAATGCTGCACTAGTGTACAAGTTAGCACATAATAGGAGAAAAGCAGGACTGTGCTCAAGTAGATGGCTGATGAAAGGATTACACAAGCCAGTGCATCAAGTGTTTAATGTAATATACAGGCATGAATCAAAGTGTGATGCTCCAAAATTTGTAGCTTTGGCAGATGTTTCAGGAGCACAGCACTACAGCAAACAAACAAAAGATACCCAGTTGTGAGTCTTTTTGAAATAAATGAGAAGGAAGCAATGAAGCAAGGTAAATCCTCCATATCCCACTTCTACCCTCCAGGCTACAAATGTCCCAGAGGCCCAAATCTCAGTACATGAAAACTAACTTTGAACTTAGAAAAGATCCAACTCATACAAGGAAGTTTCAAAAAACAATTTCACAAAAATGTTATGATTCATACTGAGACACCATTGAGTTTGCCTTGAGAAACAAATCAGCTTTCAACCTTTTGTTTAAGAGAGGTGAGAAAGGTCTTCTACTAGTGATATAAAACTTCATTATAAATAGATAAAAATGGGAGATTGGAAGGATTTTTGTATCTGACAATGCATTTTCTGTTTGCTTATATACAAGCATTGTGGATTGATGCATGAAAAGAGACGGTATTTCAAAGTCTTTACTTATATCAAGTGAGGTTTCTTCCTGTACATTTTAGGCAGCTGAAAAGCAAAATGTAGAGTAAGAGAGAATGAGTTTTCTATATAGTCAGTGCTGAGAGAAGTGTAAGAGAATGATCTGAATTTTCTATATAGTCAGTGCTGAGAGAAGGAGACTTTTTTTGTAGTCAATCCACTGAGAACTGAAATAATGGTGTACCATAAATAGAATAAATCATCATTACAATGCAAACTCTCTCCTGACTATAGTGACAGACTGGCTGATTAGTTTGGACCAGATAGTTATCTCATAGAAGGCTAAATTTAGATTACAATGATCTGAATTTTCTATATAGTCAGTGCTGAGAGAAGGAGACTTTTTTTGTAGTCAATCCACTGAGAACTGAAATAATGGTGTACCATAAATAGAATAAATCATCATTACAATGCAAACTCTCTCCTGACTATAGTGACAGACTGGCTGATTAGTTTGGACCAGATAGTTATCTCATAGAAGGCTAAATTTAGATTACAAGATTTATACTGTAACTTTCACTAGTTGGAAATATGAAGCAGTCTTCCCTTAAGAGACTAGTGGCAAAATCAAATCAGCCCTTGGAATTTCATTCTCTAGTGTATACATGAGAAGAAATACTATTAAACTCTTACTTGCCCAAGGCCAGCATCAATGCTTATAAGTGAGTGCTCTTAAATGCTTTGTTTAAGCCCTTTATTTTTGAAACCTAAATAATTTCCTGTAAAGTAATTGTATGTGGTCCTTCAGGATCTCATAGGAATTATGCTTTGAATCTCCAAGTTTTCCATTCTCCTTTCCAGTCTTCCAGGATTTGTACACGTTTCTCATTTTCTGACCTTCTTATTTGTTTACCCCAAGTTTTGCACGAACATCCTGTGATACGCTTGCTGTTTGGCCCTATCAGTAAAAGTAAATTCTTGAACATGGCTTATTTTTTCAAAGCAATATAATTTTTCTGATTCTTTGTGATTCTGAAACAGATAAAACATTCTATAAGATCCCTGCAAGAGAAGTCAGATAAAGAATTATAGGTTAAGTTTTGGTAAAATGATCCTGGTTGTTATCTCTAGGAAAGAGAGTGTGATAATTATTATCTATGCTTGTATCAACCAGTGTTTCTTGGTCTTTTGAGGGTCTTAATCAAAATTCCTGACTATGGGCACCTGCATGCCAAGGAGTGTGAAGCTACTTTTAATCCTTACTAACAGTCTGAAAAAAAAGGGTTGTATTCCACTGAAATATTAAATGGGTATTAAAGAAAAAGGCTAACAGAGAGAACAGTTGGATGGATATAAATGGAACTCTACTAAACACTCCATGCACAATGTATGTAGAGAATCAGAATGGTTTGTGTTGGAAGGCACCTTAAAGTTTGGTTGGCTTGCTGGACTGGAGGCACACATTGAACCATATTCAGCCTCTCATCCACTAGCATGCCCAAGCCCTTCTTGGCAAGCTGCTCTCAATCACTTCATCCCTCAGCCTGTATCGATATTGGGGGTTGTCCCGGACTAGGTGCAGCACCTTGCACTTGGTCTGTTATACCACAGGACATTCCCATGGGACCACTTCTCAAGCTTGTCCAGGTCTCTCTGCATGACATCTTGTCCTTCAGGAGTGTCAACTGCACCACTCAGCTTGGTGCCATCTGAAAATTTGCTAAGGGTGCACTCAATCCCTTCACCTATGTCATTAATGAAGATATTCAATAATGCTGGTCCCAATACAGATCCCTGATGGACTTCATTTGTCACTGATGTTCGTTGAGACTCTCAGCCATTGTACCTGTTGTACATGACTTGAACATGAGCCAGCAGTGTGCCCAGGTGGCCAGGAAGGTCAATGGCATCCTATAAAATATAGCCTGGCCAGCAGGACCAGAGCAGTTACTGTCTCCCAGTACTCAGCATTGGCAATGCCACACCTCAAGTACTATGCCCAGTTCTGGGCCCCTCACTACAGGAAAGACATTGAGGTGCTGGAGCAAGTCCAGAGAAGGACAACAAAGTTGGTGAACAGTCTAGAGAGTAAGTCTTATGAGGAGTGGCTGAGGGTTATCAAGCATTGGAACAGGTGACCTAGGGAGGTGGTAGAGCCACTATCTCTGCAGCTGTTCAAGAAAGAACTGAACATGGTACTCAGTGCTACGGTTTAGCTGATGTCATTGTGTTTGGCTAAAGGTTGGACTCAATTATCTTGGATGTCTTTTGCAACCTTAGTGATTCTATGATCCCAGCCTGTTTCAGTCTGAGAGCTGAACAAAATAACTATAGTTATGTCAGGACAATAATGTTTTTTTCCTCCTTCACAAAGCAGGAAAAGTCACAGTTGAAGCTGATAGCTTGTCTTTGTTACTCAGCTGCATTTCTCTCTAAGGGTGATGTGATACATTAAGTATTCATTTCCCCCAAATTTTTAACACAGCTCATGACTAGAAAAAGTGCAATGGATATTTGGATAGGGTTTTGATTAGGATGTAAGTGACATGAATGACTGTAGGACTTAGGGACTGGCTATAGACCTTAAGGAAAGGTTTTTCAATCTTTTGTAGAATGCTTCACCTCCTCCTTCTGCTTAGGTTCTCAGCTTCAGAGGCTGCCTCCCCAGTCTAGAGCTGAGCACAATAGAGCTTGTTTTCAAAGAGTCTGAATGACATGCTCAGGAAGTAATGCATGGTAATAATGACACCATCTATAATAGCTTCAGTAGCTACACATGTTAAGAAAAGAGATCATTAGTCAAATTTTGTTATCTATAACACAGAAATTGAATTGAAACTGAATTTTGGTCTTTTGAAATGGTATTTGAGCTGATTTCTAGTGAAACATCAAACTTTGAAAAGCAAAATCTGATTTATTGTTCCTAATTATGGTGTGAATGAAAGATGGCTTAAAACTCTCTAAAGATTTAATTTTTTTTCACTTTGCCTTGTTCTTTAGAAGGTTAACTAGTGTTATATTTTAGTAATATCACTGTTGTCAGACTTCGAGAAAATCAGCTTTGCAGTCTTCCTGAGGCCTAGTCCTGAGAGATAAAATCACTCTATCAAAAATGAGAAAAGGGAAAGGGAAATTAAAATGAAGCTCATCCTCAAGCCAAGGTGGCAAAAGATAAAAGAACTCCTCAAGGCTTACTTCTCTTATTCAAGAGAAAAAAACCCCAAAACATAATTAGAAAAAAAATTATATACACAAATTCCATTAAAAGGCATTTTGTTTTCTGAAATACAAGCATGGAGCCTGAAAATAACCAAAGATGTGACACTTCAAGTGGTCAGAGACTAATTTTCAATCACATTTTGTTGCTTGCTGAAGCAGCCTACTTTATATCCATGTTCCTGACTTAGTCAGAGGTAAATCAGAGGTAAAAGCATTTGAAAGCCTCCATAGAAGGTCTGTGTGTGCTTAACTTTTGATACCTAACTCTTTTATTCTCTTTTTCTTCCCAAAAGCACTATTTAGTCCTGAATTTTCTTCTTGCAAGGATGCATACAGCAGCCTAACATTGTGCAATGCCTTGGTGTTTATCTCACATCTAGACACATTAGGATCCCAAAGGAAGATATCTTCCAGGTTAGCAACTTTGGTTTAGTTTGTTAGAAGTCCCCTGAGCAAGTCTAACTCCATCTTTTTATTTGCATGAGAAAACCATAAATTATTTATCTGGGATGTTAACATACTTGACCTGACTCATTGGATTTTAACCCACCTTCTCCTTGCACTTCAGTAATAAAAATTCATTATTTCAAGTATATTACTAGATAAAGGACAAGGTCTAATAATGAGGTTCATAGAAGGTGTTGAATTAGTTGGACTATAATGCATATAATTTCCGGATGTACCTTGAACAATTAGTTTTCCTAGAAGGAATTTAAATGCCATGAAGAGTTTATTCCCTTTCATCAGAATAATGTTTTATGCTATAACAATACGCAAGCAAGCAAATATACCTTAAGTCTGCTGAAATCAGTTTTCTCTGTAAAACTTCTGGCTTTGCAGGATAAATATTTGCTAGGAGGATGGAAGAGCAATAAGCTTGCTCCAGCAGTTCACTGATAAGGATATTCACCTTGGAGGTAGGTAGCCAAGTTGCAGTCTCTGTTGCAAATAATATTTATGCACTTGTATGAAGCCAGAGTAACATCAGTAAAACTGACTTAGACTGCTCACAAATCTGCTCTTCAGAAAATTCTATCCAGTCTCTCTAAGGAAATGTTTGAACATAGGGTCTATACTTTAAATTGAAAGGGTTTAATAGATTCTACCTTTTTAAAAATAAATATTAGAAAAAATCGCAGCAGTGCATTTTGTGAGTAAGAACAGGAGTGGTTTATGGGGTCTTCCAAGAGATAATAATGTAACTTTGAACTTTGGCAGTGCAAAGCTTAGTTTTGTATACCAATTCACTTTAAGGGACTGCTATGTTCTTTGTCATATTTTTTCCTAGGTTGCAGACCTTTGTTTGTTATTCCAGATCTGCTGTGGACTGTATGGGGTTCCTAAACAGTACTTCAAATTGAAAATTTCACAAAATGATACATTTTCTCAGGTTGGAGTCTGAAAAGATGAGACTTTGTGTTCCACCTGAAATCAATATTGCTGTGGCAGAATGACTAGTATGAGAAATACTGTAACAAACAAACAAACAAAAGAATTCATGCAATTCACTTATTGTTTGTATCACAAAAATGATACTGTTATCAGTTTAATATCAAAAGTCATTCTGTTCCAGAAAGACTGATAAGGTATTTTCACATACCAATGGAACCAAGACTTTGCAAAAAATATCATAAAAATGCTAAGACAGACCCACTTGTTTCAAATAGCCAAGGGCCTACTAGAATGAGACTGAAAGGCAGGTATTCGTTTGAGATGCTGCGCTGAGTTAACTATGGCTGGCTGACAGCTGCCCACACAGCTGCTTTCTCATTCCCTCTCCTCAGCAAGACAAGGGGGAGAAAATGGGCTGACAAACGCTTGTAAGTTGAGATAAAGACATGGAGATTACTTGCCAGTTACGATCATGTTGAAAAAAGGTTCAACTTGAAGAACATTAATTCAATTTATTTCCAATTAAAACAGACTCAGGTGGAAAGAAATAAAAATAAACTAAAACACCACCTTCCCTA
>NW_008661104.1:411778-435033 GCF_000695815.1 Acanthisitta chloris
CTTAATTCTATCTCTCCAGGCTCCTCTGATTGCAACACGACCTTCTTCATGGTTATTGTCCCCACATAACAGTCCCTCCCATTGGCATGTTACAGAAACACAGAATATTCAGAATTGGAAGGAACCCATGAGGATCATTGAGCCCAACCCTTGGATCTGCACAGGACATCCCAGGGAATCATACCACGTGCCTGAGAGCACTCTGCGATGTTGTTTCTTCCTTCTCACATGTTTTGCATTTTCTTAAATATGCTTTCTCAGAGGTACCACCAGCTTGATGGATGGACTCAGTCATGTCCAGTTGTTGACAGAGGTGTAAAGGCTAAACAGCCTCAGAGGAGCTCAATGGAAGCTTTGAGCAGTAAGGACTCACCTATGCCATTGTATCTTGCACCTCTGATATTTCTCAAAGATTTACAACATTTTTCTCTTTTTCAAATTTTGTAGTACATTATTGATTCAATCTCAGTGTTGCTTTGGAAACATGACGAGACAAATCTTCATTTAGTGTAATTTGACATAGCATCCTGGTACAATACAGTTGGTTCCCTGAAGCTAAATTAACAGATTTACCAAAACTATGGCCACAGTATTACCTACAGATAGTGTTCAGCTAATATTATCTGTCTGTTAGAGTGCTGATTCTTGAAAGCCTAAGATTTATCTATTATAAGAAAAAACTAATTATTTCTGTGTTAAAGAAAACATGAGATTGTTGCAGCCTGATACACCACAACTGATTGCAAATCCCAGGTATTACCATAACAATGAGACATAAGTGGAAATTATTCACTGCTTTTTCACCTAAGGGATCCAGGACATACTTCCATACTTGTCATTATATCCAGATGATTTAGCAAAGAATGTTAACATTTGGCTGTCACAGACACCTGAACCAGTATGGCACACTTGGGAGCTGTATATGGTCACTGGATACTCCTGGTTTAAATTCTTCAAGGAAATATTAAAAAAATTATATAAAAAAAAGCTCAAACAAATATTTTCCTTTCACTTACAAATCTGCAGACATTACCTGACATTTGAAAATAGTGAAGACCTGAGATGGCTGAGATTGCACGTACTGTGACAGAGCAGATATCTGCACTTAACACTGCAATTTTGTCTCTTCAATATGTCATGTCCTTAAAAGGTACATTCCTGTGCCAAATGACCTTGTCATGCCTGTCCCATGTACAAGCCAAACTCTGTTCCCCAGGGTGAGCAGATGTCAGACCCATCAAAGTCAATGGGATCTCCATGGCGTCTCAGTGACAACCCTTCCATGAGGTGTCGATCCCCTGCTCCAGACAAGGCACCTGCCTGACATGCAGGACTAAAAGTTGTCCCCAAGTAAGTATATACATTTATTTAATACAAAATGTAAGCAAAATGGATAACTACAGTTATCTCCCACTCTTGTCACAGCTGTAGCTGTACAGTATTCCTGCATTAGGCTGTGAGTTACTCCTGAAAGACATGACTAATGACAGCTTTTCCTACTAAGATGTGCAAATAGAGTTGAAAGTTGCATTACTAGTATTGAAATATGCATGCTTAGCTTAGAAATGCACACATATAATTTTATAAATAATGCTCCTGGACTGTTGTTCATGCCTGTATGTAAACACTTGCACTTTTCAGTAATTTTCATATCATATCGAAAAGGTGAATTTGTTCCATTACGGTACATGAGTTTATTTCATTTCTTCTGCCTTTGTCTTTTGGGTAAAAAAATCATACTTATGTGTATGTGCATGTGTTTTAGTTCCTTTAAGCTTGTTCAGAGCAGGGGAAAAAAATGTTTTCTTTGGCGTCTGCTTATAAAAGTTCAAAGATTATAAATACTCTACCTGTTTTGAAAGATAACTTACAAATAAATTAGCACCTTTTCCCCTCTTACTTATGAGGAAAGTTCCTTAATTAAGAAATACAAGAATTTTTGTGTTTGTGCTTTTACACCCTTTAATGGTATTGCAAAGCAGACACTGAATGTTAGTGATAAATTTTTCAGAATCTATATTTGCTCTTAGAATTTTCCATTCATAGTTATTATTGATGATTGGGGTGACTGTAGCTTAATAGAGGCAGTCCTGTAGCCAGTTTGCTGCAGCCAGCTTTCCTGTCTACCATTGAAAATGGAAGATCTCCCTCAGTGCAGGTGTCAAGGGAGCTGTTTGGCATGCTACTGTCAATGAGTGCTTAGGGACTCCTTAGTGCATGCATCATTGATTTAAAAGACAGTTATAGCTCCTCTGGAATCATTTGGCCGATCCCCATAAATACACCCTTAGGGACACTAATGCATGCATTACTGGAACAATAGTGTATAAAAGCTGTTTGTTCAGTTTTACACTGCTGATACTGTAGTTGAAGGTGTCATTCGATCTTTAGACAAAAGTAATTAGAGGATTATTTTACACTTCCAGCACAGAAAGCAGTAGCAGCCTCCTTTTTGTTAAAGCTAAGCTCTGTATTATCCTTAATCCTGAAAACCTTAGTGACAAAATCCTACAGTGAAAATGAGATAAATTGGACTGGGTTGGGGCAATTTGCTATGATTGAAGGAATTGTCTTTATTTCTCCTTCTTCTTCAGGTTGTTGAAGGGCTTTTTCTCAGTTTGTCTTGTCCTTTGTCCATGTTTTCAGCCAGTAATTCTCTTTGTTTATGTCCACATATAATTTCTTTTATTGGGTTTTATTTTTTTGTTATGGACTATATACTTTTACTTTAGAGATAGTAAAAATGCCAGATTGCTGCTTGTGAGTATTACATTAACCAAATTTTGAAGTGTAATATGCCGTGAAGAACTTAGCTGTAGGAAATCAGCATTGTTTTAGGGGAAAACAAATGAAGTCTCAATAACAAAGTATGCAAACAATAGAAGCTTGTGCAGAAAAAGTGAAGATAGGTGTTTGTTACTCACCTCTACAAGAGATGGGAAGCTTATGCAACATTATATTATTTATATCAATGTAAAAGCAAAAACAAAATTTAGTGATGTACACTTATTTGGGTAGACCCAGTCTTTGGTATTCACATCACATTGAGAAGATATTATACTGACACCTTCTAATTTACCTTATAGCAATGAGTAAAAAACAACCTTTGAAAGCCTGGTTGGCTTTAAAGGAGAGAAATTAAGAGGACATAATGCAGGTTATTAAAATTAGAGCAGGACAGGAAACAAGAACTTCTTTGCTATCTAAGCATTCTGATGGATCTGAGACTAAAATAATGAGGGAAAAAAACTTACTATTTCTTTCAGTCCTAGTGATTCTTTAACTAAAATCTTTGTTTTCTGACACAAGTCCACCTGTCATACAGCACCAACATCCATAGTAATAAATTCCCTTTTTCTCCTCATGACAGACAAGTCCCACCCATAATGACCACTACAAAAGTCAATTGACAGCGCTAACTCCTGCATCTTTCATGGAAATTGTTTGTGACAATGACAGCTGGGTCCATCATGTCATGGACCCTTTTGTCCATTCCTTGGCACTGCTAGTCTCACAAGTGCAGACACTGGCTACATGTGCAATGACAATCTATACTGTAATCCAGCTATACCCTAATCAATGAGATATGCTGCTCCCATATATCAACAGTGGGATTTTTTCCTTATGTATACCTTCATTCCCTTGGCCAGTGCAGGAAGGAAAATGAAACCCCGATAGCATTGTTGGGCCAATTTCACAGATTTGACAATTACAAGAATTAATGTGTGCAGTAAAGACATTATATCACAGCAAGACTTCTACTCAGACTTTTCCCCAAAGAGTAATTTTTAAAAAGATATAAAAATAATGATATAAAACTGTAGAAATTCAAGGAATGATTAATTTACTTCTAATTTTACTAGTGTAGCATTTGTCTCCTTTTTACTTGGGACACAATCCTGGTGGGCACTGCTGGAACTGGCAGGATGAGCTAGATGACCTCCAGTAGTCTCTTCCAAACTTAACCACTCTCTGAAATTCTGTGAAATTACCCCGACTGGAAACCAAGTGTTGGAATCAGCCTCCTATTTTATTTATCATGATAACATAATTGTGGAATAGCATCTATTTTTGGCTTAAGATAAAAAAAAAAATGAAATATGATGTGTTGTTTTGCATTTTTTTTGCTTAAAAATATTTCAGCTGAAAAAGCTTGTTTGCAAGAGGCCATTAATGGCTTAATTTTCAATGGGTTGTTAATGAAGTTGTTAGTGTCACAGGAATATTTCCATATTAGCGACATCAGATGTCTAAATGTGTCTTGTTTGTATTTTGTAGAGGTCAAATCAAGTAAATAAAAAAAGAAAATAAATGTGTAAAGAAATGCAAAGAGGGAAACATTAAAGTATAAAACCCTAAAACGTTACGATTTTTCTAACCTGGGGCTCACCTGCCAGAAATCATATTGACACTAATTACATTACTGATTCAAAATAATGAGATGGATTCTAAATCATCACTAACAAAGTTATGATAATTAATTACTGAGATGTTGAGAATAATAAGCCTTCTTACGACCCTCATTATATTTGGGTGCCCTGGAAATGGAATATGTGGAGAAAAAAACAGTTCATTAAAAGAAATACAAAGTAATAGAGTTACTCTAATCTACCTTTGGTTTTCTAATTAGATATCTAAAGTCTTCACTGCAATGCAACACTTTTCATACATATGTAGGTGATATTTCCCTGAAAAGCAAAGGTCTTTGTAAGTGATATAAGCATTATTACAGCAGTGCAACAACAAAAGTACCATAACTGCTGACTAGAGCAAAATAATTCCATTTGAGTGTCACATCAGGGTTACTTGGGTATTGATGATCAATGATAATATACAACTGTTTTCATTTTTGAAAATGAACTTTTTGTCAATCTCAGCAATTTGTCGCTTCCAGCAACTTTTTAAGAGTCTGTATATGAGCCTTTAAGGCACTCTTCATCTAAAAGCAAAATGGAATATTACTTTTGCTTTATCCAAAGTGATTTTTAATAGAATCCTAGAATATACTGAGTTGGAAGGATAAGGTGAAGTGACTGTGCTTAGAAATACAATCCTCAACTTTGTTCTGCAAAGCTTTATTTCTCCAATAAATAGTAGTTCTGCTAAAGATCCATCTTATGTATGCCTCATTTCATTTCCTTTGGGGCTATCAGATGCAGTGATTTAATGTGTTTTACATTCACATTCATTCTGCTTTCTAAATTACGCTATTTATTTAAACAACTAGATTTTTTAATTTGCCCTCTAAAGAATTTGACGTATCCCATACTCCCTCTAAATGCATAGAAGACTTCAATCTTTGCAAGACTACTAGTACGAATTATACACGGCTGCTTCATGCTGGGTACACTGTGAATGAGGACAGGTGTCAGAAAGAAGCAAACTTTCATGTACATTTGTGTTTCTTTTATTATATTAATGCAAAATGTATACTAAGTTTCATAACAGTCCATTAAGTGGATAGACTTTGTGAATGTTTGTTGACTTTGAGTATGGGTTTCTTTGTCTTACATGTAAACTTCAGGATCTCTGGGGAGGAAAGAAACAGAATTTATAGAAATTGAGTTTCTGAAGTGATTCTCAAGAGATATTTAACCTCAGCATCATGCCATCATACAGTACATCACTTTTATTGGGCTGCAGGAATTTAAACTGAAAACTGCATCTGATGACTGGATCAGAGTATTTCTGCATTATATAATAATTAGAGAGAAAATAAGCAAACAATTACAATAGATAATTTATCTACCCTCTCCTTTGGACTTGTGGAATATCTACAAGATTGTAATTTTTTGAACACAAATAGGGGTTTTTTTTCAAATAAAATGTGACTGAGATCTTCTTTCCTGGTTGTTTTAGAATGTGAGAAAGAGTGACCAGAGAGGATAAATCAATGGGATTGATGAGTCACAAGTATCTCAGGGGCACAATTAATACCATACTGCATTTTATATTAATATTAAGATAATTTTTATATAGCTGATGTATAGTCATTTTATCATGGTATTTATCACACAAGTTAATTGCTAAACAATTACAGCCACTTCTGTCATGATTTAGACTCTGAGAAATGTTGGTCTCTGAAAGTCATGCTCTTTATACATAGCAGAAAGAACATTAAGGAATTCAAACTAAGATTCACAAAAATCATGTGGAGGAGTCCAGATGCTTAGAGCTATCCAGCAAAAATCTTTATTCAAAGTAAATCAGGTATAATTTGCTAGCCAACATATTTTCCTATGGCAGCCCTTTGTTGATTTGTCATAAGGAATCTAAGCAGGTTGGAGTATGCATCAATACCATCTTTGCACCCATCAATTCTTTATAAATATTTTTGTCTCCAGGGGAACCTGGAGAGCAAATTCAGAAGTGCAGGGGACTTGGTGGTCCCTTTGGAGAGGCAGTGTCTTAGAGGGACAAACACATTGGCCTACTCTTTGTGGAATAATCCTTAAAGCCAGGAAAAGCAGCTCAGAGCTCCTCTGTTGTCAGTGTGCGCTCCAGTCCCTATACTGTTCTACAAAGTATATTATCACCATTTCTTTTCCCTGAATATTTGAAATTCTAGTCACTCAACCATGTATTATGTGCTGTCTAATAATAAACACAAAATTAATATATGGAAGAATTAGGTAGAGAAATACCTATGGATCCCCATCCACATGCCACATGCTAAGAGTGAGTAAGTGAGAGACATACAGGTCCCCGAATCAGAAGTGAAGCAGTTATGTTTTGAGTTAAGATGCTGAAATGGTCAGTGGTCTAAATCAAAACTGTGGGCATAGAGATATCTGATGGTGTGTGAAAGGCAACCCTGGAGGAAGATTTGAATGCTGAAGGTAAAGCCAGACTTCGCATTGAACTGTGCTGAACTTATGTGATTAAACATTCAATTGAATGCTATTGTCTGAGAGTATTGTATTAATTAATGTGGTTTTTTTCTGAGGTTAAATAAAAATGCTACTTGTACTTCTCCACTAATTAATCCTTACCCAAGAGAGATGATCTATTTTAATTGCTTTTAGAAGACAATGTTTGTTTTTCTGTGTCATACACTTACGAACAGCCTTTCTACTTTTGTCTCTCTCTTAGGGCACATTCACGAAAAGATAACGCATCTCTGCAAATTTTTTGGCAGCTGGTGGTGGAATATAGTAAGTCCATTAAATTAATAAACAACTCACCAACATATTTTTCCCAAATTACATCATAAAAAGAGAAGTAACAGTTTGTGGAGCAGTGGCTCTGCTCACCAACAAGTAAGGGCTATGAGAACGGTGCAGTCTGTGTTCGAGGTCTTAACTGCACACAAACAAATCGTTCCCTTTAGTTCTGCTTCACAACAGGATGTCATTGTTATAAGATAAATGTGCCCAAGGTAAAATGTATTGAATCTCAGCAAACTGATTTGTGAAGACATAAAGCTACCTCAGACACAGTGGAAATTTTAAGAGATTATTCAGGGCAAGCTGGAGCAGACACCAGGCAGTGGTTTTCAGAAAAAAATATATGAGGGGTGTTAACACTGGAGATGTAGAATTTGTTTCCATAATGGCACAATTCTGACATCTGTGGTGCTTTTGTGCTGCCATGGATTTGAAAAAACACTGTGCCAGAAAACTGTCAGGTTTCCCCTGACAGAAGTATAGACTAAAAAATAAAATAATAAAGAAAATAAAATGGGCAAACAAATGAATTTAAAATGTGTTTCAACACAATATAGTTAGGATCTAGTATGAAAACACAGTTTTCACACACAGGTAAACTCATTGAAATACTTAGTCAATATGACAGATTTAGAAATCATGGATTTCCTGAAATATTTAGGGTTTCAAGCTTTCAAAAAATTGTCTGTATCTCAAAGGATATTACTTGGTTTTATTGATTTTAAGTTCTACATGAGTGGCTACAGACATTATTGAGAACTTAGGGAATAGAAATTCATACAGTTTTTCCACAATGTTTTCTTCCAAAAGTATAAAAATACATCTATAATTTGAAAAAATATATAAATACAATAAAAATTGAATCTATACCCAGAACATTTCCAGATTGCACACTTCAGTGTTTCCTTATCTCTGATTTTGTTTCTAAGCATTACGAAGACTGCCAACATCTGCCATTACCCTCCCCTCACCCAACACATAATATCTTTGTAAATTTCAAACACCTTTGTTATGGTCTTGCTTTATGATGTCTGGCTCTAATTACAATGAAGGAATTTCATGACAATTATAATAATATTTAATTTCCTTAAATTTCTGGTAAAAAAATAATAGTGTAAATAACTACTTTTGATATCCTGAGGGAAAATAAAAGGTGGGCATGTGGAGCAAATCTGATGTAATGTTTCACAGTTGATGTCATCCCAAAATACTCCATATGGAAATGATGTCATCAGAAACTAATGAAGGATACTACTTATGTAATACATTTATGTGCTGAGGCTCTTGTCTGTCACTGTACTGCAGAGAGATGAAAACAAAGAGCTGAACAAAGAGAACACTAGCACACCTTTTTTTTGTAACCACAGTTTGAAGGGATTATTGGAGGCATGTCCAAATCAAAAATTAAAGGCTGATGGATCAATGCAGCAAGCAGACTTTCACCATGAACTAATGTATGTCTGAGAAGAAAGACAAGAAAAGAGTTTTGCATTGATGAAGCAAGTGTCTCACATGAAATTTCTACCTAAGGACAGAACTCTCAAACTACCTGAGCACCAAATTGCTACAAACCTTGCATATATAAGTGGAAACTTTAGTTTTCTTATCATATAGTTTTTAAGAGTATCTGAAACATAACGAGTGGAATTGTGTTACCTATTTTTTTGCCCCTTAAATCAACTAGAAAGAGGTGCATTTCCACATCAGTGACAAACATCAAGAGGGGATGCAGAGGAGGATGTACTGATTTTCTCTCTCTGATGGCCAGCAATAGGACACTAGAAAATGGAATGGATCTGCACCAGGGGAAGTTCATATTGGAGATTAAGAAAAGGTTCTTCATTAAGAGAGTGGTTGGTCACTGGAACAGGCTCCCCAGTGAAGTGGTCAAGTTTGTCAGAGCTCAAGGAGCATCTGGGCAATGCTTTTAGTCATATGGTTTAGCTTTAGGTCCTGCAAGGAGCAGAGATTTATACCATTATGGGTTCCTTTCAATTTGAGATATTAAATTCTATGATTCTATGACAAGTGATTAGACACCTAATTCAAAGCAAGTCCTGTTTTGGAATCAAATTATGAAGTTAGATATATATATATACTGGTAAGTAGTCTCAGTTATGTGAGTCCTGACCTCTCCAGAAGGATATTGTTTTAAACACAAGTATTTCACTGTCAAGGTAAAAACCAAAACAGAGTAGCTAATCAGTATCTTATTTGGAGGACAGAGAGTTAGGATAAGAGCTCCCTAGTTTGCAGAAAATTTAGCTGGTACAGTCCAACAGAGGGGCTACATCCCCAAATTCCACTCTGCTTTGCTTTCTACTATCTGTTTTCAAAGTAGTGACTTAGAAATCATCTCTCTGTTACAAAGAACTGGACATTCAGTGCTTCTCAATGAAATGAAATTAAAGGATCCAAGTGTTCAAATTAATTTCAGGCAGAGAAAAATCTTAGGCATGGGAAATTTAACCAAAGTTATAAACATCCAGGAAACTAATTTAATTTGAAAAAATTAGAAATTAAATTGGGAAAGCAGGAAGGTGGCTAGCTATCATCCTGCAAAAAGTCAAATGTCAGAAATATAACTGAACACAAAAGTCTCAGTGAATTTTTTAATTTAACTTCAATGAGATAAGTTTTGTGGCAAGTAAATATCAGCAAATTACTGACACTGTATGGAGAAACAAGGAAACAGAGTTCATAGAGATCCTGTTTCCTTTTCAAACTGCTTCCTACATGGCATAGGTCATAAAGAAGAGAAAATACCTTGATGCTTTCTGCATTGGACAGTTACAGCACAAAATCATTTTTCTATACTGTAAGGAGCACACAGTCTTTCAGAGACATGGTATTTTTCTCAGAACTATAATGAAACTCAGGACTACTGGCACATAGCTCAAGCTCTGAATGTGTTCTTTGGAATATGAAATGGAGTCTGATTTGCCTGAGTACCAGACTGCTACAAACAGAAAACCACTGGTCATCTTCCTTGCAGTGACTGAATTCTCCTGCTCTTAAGAAGATGTACAGTATGTGTGCTAGTCATTTATTCATTACATTAAGAGGCCTGTGGTAGTTTACACTGTCTTGTGTTTTCTACTACACCTTAAGCTTCTCTTTCTAAGAAACTGAGGAATAGAGACAGCAAGGGGCTGTGAGGAGATACTTCTTGCACCATTCACATTTATTCTAGGTACTAAATTGGAGCTTAATGCTGAAAGTAGTCTACTGTGACAGAGCTCTATCAACAGTAAGAATTTGTGACATGACTAGACAGGCAACGTGTGTCCTGAGACTACACCAGGTTGACTTTGGGTTACAAATAAGCCAACACTATCTTCTTGTGCTGACCTCTTCCTTTGTTTATGAGCTTAAAGTCTCTGCTGAATTAAAACTAGAAAAATATTAACATAAAGAACAGGATGACATGCTTGAAAAACAGTAGCAAAAATGAGCCTCAGAATCATGCGACCAGAAAATTTTCTGTCCAGATCCCTGTGCAGAGATTTCTTACCCTTCAGAAGATCAACACTGCAACTCAACATACTGACATTGACAGACTTACTGAGGGTATACTCAATCTCTTGCCCAGACCATCAATAAAGATATTAAACAGGATTGGGCTCAACACTAAACCCTAGGGAACATCACTAGTGACTGGAAACAATCAAACTAAACTAAACCAAAACAAAATTTGAAAAAAAAACCCACAAAACTACAACTAAACCATACTCATCAAGCAGTCAATTCACACCCTGTTTCAGCAAGAGCAGTTCCTGAACTAAAGAGAACTTTATACCCAATATGGAAAACATTGCTGCATAAGAACACTACATATCTTTCTTTGCATTCCCTTTATTAATATAAAAGGAAGACTTTTGGACAAAAGGCATATGCTGATGATTGACAGGTTTCTGGGAATGGCAGGGGACTGTTATAACTGATTAGAATCCATTTTTTGAGACAGAGAGGCAGAACTGTCTACACTTAACCAGTAATTAATACTGTATTGCAGTTCCTAAAAGAGACTGTGTGTCATTTAACTGTCTTTGTAGCATAACTGAGTCATTGGTACATCCAAAATAAGCATCATAGGATATATCAGACATCTATTTTCTCCTCGAAGCTATGCTTAGGCACACGGAAAGCAAAGAGGTGATCAGTAATAACCAACATGGTTTTACCAGGGGCAAGTCACACCTGACGAATTTGATGGCCTTCTATGATGGGACCACTGGATTTGGAGATAGGGGCAGAGCAACTGATATCATCTATCTGGACTTATGCAAGGTGTTTGACACTGTCCTGCACAACATCCTTGTCTCTAAATTAGAGAGACATGGATTTGATGGGTGGACCACTCAGTGGATAAAGAACTGGCTGGATGGTCACAGGCAGAAAGTTGTGGTCAGCAGCTCATTGTCCATGTGGAGGCCAGTGGCAAGTGGTGTTCCTCAGGGGTCAGTGCTGGGGCCGATACAATTCTACATCTTTGTTGGCAACATGGACAGTGGGACTGAGTGCACCCAAGCTGTATGGGGCAATCGACATGCTGGAGGGAAGGGATGTGCCATCCAGAGAGACCTTGACAGGCTTGAGAGGTGGAACAAAGCAAACCTCATGAAATTCAACAAAATGAAGTGCAAGGTCCTACATCTGGGTCATGGTAATCCCAAGCACACCTACAGGTGGGGTGGGGAAGGAATTCAAACCAGCTGTGAGGAGAAAGACTTGGGAGTGACAGTGGATGAGAAGCTCACCATGAGCTGCAGTGTGTGCTAGCAGCCCAGAAAGCCAATCGAATCCTGGGCTGCATCAAAAGGAGTGTAGCTAACAGGTCAAAAGAGATGATTCTGCTCCTCTACTCTGCTCTCATGAGAGCCCACCTGGAATACTGCATGCAGTTCTGGCACCCTCCACATAAGAAGTACATGGAACTCTTAGACCAAGTCCAGTGGAGGGTCACAAAGTTGATAAGAGGACTAGAGCATCTCCCCTATGAGCGCAGGCTGAGGAAGTTGGGGCTGTTCAGCCTAGAGAGGAGAAGACTGCATGGAGACCTCATAGCAACTTTTCGGTAACTGAAGGGGCTACAAGGACGCCAGAGAGGGACTCTTTGTTAGGAACTGCAATGGTAGGACAACGGGTAATGGATTCAAAATGAAGGAGGGAAAGTCTAGGTTGGATGTGAGAAATGAGTTTTTTACTATAAAGGTGGTGAGACATTGGAACAGGTTGCTCAGGGACGTGGTAGCTGTCCCGACCCTGGCAGTGTTCAAGACCAGGCTGGATGAGGCCTTGAGCAACCTGATCTAGTGAGGAGGTGTCCCTGCCCATGGCAGGGAGGGTTGGGACTAGATGATCTGTAAAGTCCATTCCAACCCCTAAATTTATGATCCTATGATTATATGAATATCAATTTCAGTAGTTTCACAGTACAAAGACAAACCACAGAGCTTCATTTGTATTAATTCCCTTTGCAAAAGCAATGCTGGCATCAGAAGATAGCACTATCATCAGAAGAAAGGATAGCAAATACATCAGATGGTGTCATGACCCGCCAGTATGAGTCAGGGAACTCTTGTGCTTCGTTGTACAGTCATCATAAAGCAACCAGTCCAATATTTAAGTTCTGAAGGTGTAGGCTAACAAGCCCTTAAGTTTGTACAGTACATTTTAAATGTTCTCAACTCCCACAACACACCACTACTCAAAGGTGCTGGGTAACAAGCCACAACACACCAATATTCAAAGCTGCTGGCTCCCAAGCCACAACACCATTATTCAAAGGTGCTAGCTAACAAGACACAACACAATTCCACAAGCTCCCCACTCCCACAGCAAACTTTAGTACAGAGTACAGGGTAAAGTATGATATTCATGCTTTTCCCAGGCAAAGCAAGGGCAGAAAACAAAGAATATCACTAGTCCTTAGATCCCACATCACTCTGCAACATGGATGGTCCAGATCTGGGGCTGTAAGACAGACAAAGTGAAAGAGTTAAAAAAGAAGGAGAATGAGAGGCCCAATCCACCTCCTTTTATAGATAACCTGGTGCCTCCTCTTATGTCAAATAGATTTTTCATGCCATGATTTGGCGGTAGGGAGGACTGAGCTAAAGGTGAAGCTGTTGGCTCAAAACAGTGCTGCCCCAGCTCCACAGGGCCCTCTACTCCGATCACATCTTATCTGTCATCACAATCATAATGTTTGAGACAAAACATGCTTTTGGCTGATTCTGAATATCACTTTAGATCCCACATCACTCTGCAACATGGATGGTCCAGATCTGGGGCTGTAAGACAGACAAAGTGAAAGAGTTAAAAAAGAAGGAGAATGAGAGGCCCAATCCACCTCCTTTTATAGATAACCTGGTGCCTCCTCTTATGTCAAATAGATTTTTCATGCCATGATTTGGCGGTAGGGAGGACTGAGCTAAAGGTGAAGCTGTTGGCTCAAACATCACTCTGCAACATGGATGGTCCAGATCTGGGGCTGTAAGACAGACAAAGTGAAAGAGTTAAAAAAGAAGGAGAATGAGAGGCCCAATCCACCTCCTTTTATAGATAACCTGGTGCCTCCTCTTATGTCAAATAGATTTTTCATGCCATGATTTGGCGGTAGGGAGGACTGAGCTAAAGGTGAAGCTGTTGGCTCAAAACAGTGCTGCCCCAGCTCCACAGGGCCCTCTACTCCGATCACATCTTATCTGTCATCACAATCATAATGTTTGAGACAAAACATGCTTTTGGCTGATTCTCCATAGATGGTTATAGCAAAGTGAAAATAGCAGGTGAGAAAACAAAAGCCCTGATAGGTGAGATATAAAATGGGGAAAAATGAGATATATCTATAATGGTATCAAAGATGTTGAGATTTATTATAGATTTACTGTCAAAATAATTTACTGTCAAATATGTACATCAAATGATGTACATATTTCTTGCAGTGCTTTGTACTTAAATTGTTATTTATGTGTCCAAACCATGTTACAAATAAGCACATATATTTTGAACACACCATGGTTGTGATCCTGCTTAGTACAGTCAAAAAGATTATGTTTAATGACTCACAAAAGCATGACAGTGTCTCAGTTATTTAAGTACAATAAAGACAGAAATCTAAAATGAAACTAGCAGGGCATAAATTCAAACCAAGAAAAATAAAACAGATTATTCTCTTTATGTGTAGGTAAGGCAGGGAAATCCTTCTTGCAGGACATTGTGAGTGCTACATGTTTTCAAGACTTCAAAAAGCAGCTGAAGTTTGCTGAAGAAAGTCCATGACAGACCTCTAATTACAATAATATGACCTGTGATTTAAGAAATCTTTGAACTGCAGATAGATATAACCCAGGATGCACTTGAGAACTAGTATTGCTACCTATCTGCTCAGTTCCTAATGTCTTCTGCAAGTTTCTGCTATTTGCTATCATCAAAGAATGGATATTATGTCTCATAGGCCTTTCATCCTATGTAATGAAGCTAGTTTTAAGTTTCTCTAGATCATAAGTGATGCCTTCCAAAACATACCAATACTCTAAGACACTATCAATGTAGTCTATAGTAGACAAAAACATCTTTCCAATTTGTAATGACAGGGGTGTATGAAACGAGTCTCTGAAATACTAAGAACTTTCCATAGTTAAGAGCATAACAGTTCAGCCAACAAATTAACTGTTTTAATATTGTCTGTACTTGCAACAGCACCAAGCCCCTGCTTGTTAGTAATGTAAATAAGGAACATGGCATCACACAGTTAACCATGGACTGCAATAAATCACAAGAGAAAATTTTCTGGTAAAAGCTTGTCAGAGAGAAAAATAATAAGAATGTCCATGGCAAAGATTATAAATCTACAGAGATTATTTTGACAGTGTTTCTCAGATTATTATGAGAGCAGATCAGATCCTGTGTTTTTACCTTTTTCCTGTTTTTTTCCTCTGCTAAAAAGAAAGATTACCTTTGACAAAAGCTGGTGCTGGTTGATTTTCTGGTGATACTTTGTGCTTGGATTACACAAAGGAGGTACAATATAGGAGGCAGTAGCAAACTGACTATGGAACAGAATTACTTAGTATACTTGCAACCAAAGAAACAATTTCAGTACTAATTGTTTCTACCAAGAAGGTCTCCTACTGTTACAGCAGATCTACCATAGTGAGAACATCTGAATTTACTCTTTCTTCATACTTCGGTAATTGCTATTGTACGTCTGATAAATCTTGCACAAGCTGTGAGACCTTGAACTGAGAAACTAGTAGAGTTATAAGAATGTACATAACTGGAATTAATTCCCTGGCTAACACCATGTTGCTCTGTGACCAGTCATGCATTCTAACCAGATGACTGCCAGAGCCATATGTCATATAATTTGTTTTCATTTTCCTTAATTGATCATAATATTAACTTACAAGTACCTGCTGTAGTTGATGCTGAGGGTAGAGTGTCCTATAACATAAGTATTGCCCTTCACTGTTGCCAGATAGGACATGTGGCCTAAAATCACTTCCCTGGATTTGGTGGCCCAGGAAATCCCTGCATATAGTTCTAAAATGACAGGGTTTAACCCTTTCATTTGAATTAACTTCAAATGGAAAATGGAATTGCATCCTTCACTTTTCTTTGAAAGCTTAATAATCAAGACAGGTAGTATTGCTTATGTGGCACCTTTCAGTTGAAAGCCTTCAGAACAGTACCAGAATTTGAACTCAGGACTCTACCTTTTTCCCCAGAGTTATAGCACCTTATAGGGTACGTAGGGCTTCAGATTGTACCTGTACAGTATTTGATCGTTTGATTTATATTCCTGAGGCAGTTTCTTTCTCAAATGTACTCTTCTGTTTCTTAGCATCAAATTCACCCACAAACTTGCCCACAGCAGTTCTGCATCTTTGAAAACATAAGTTAAAAAGGTGTAACTGTGTCTGTACAATCAGTTTTATGGGCTGTATATAATTTAGAAAGGAGAAGGATTTTGGACTGTTCAAAGTGTCCTTGATAATATGAATCTCACATGACTGCCTTTAAGACAGTTTTTCAGCACAATGAATGCACCAAAGACCTTAATGTTGGTATTGTAAGGATGATGGATTTTGACTTAGGATACAGAAGAGCATATTCTGGGCAGACTATATTGATCTTGCATATCCCTCTGTGGAAGGAATCCTGCTGACTGCTTTCTCTGATGATGCATCCACTAGTTGTCTATCAGCATGACTAGGTCTGTGGTGTAAGGAATGAAAGCAGAATGATGTCAGATAAGTTCTTTCATCTCTGTGCTTTGTCCTTATGAAATCATAATAGAACTATAATGATTTCAGGTAGCAATTAAGCCAAACACATTGTTTTGATCAGTATTTAGTCTGAATTCAACTTCTTTTTTATATTAATTAGTGTACATCAGAGGAACAATTGAAACTGTTTTTAACATGTGAGGTGAGTCTAGTTGGTTACTGATAGCAATTGCTCAGGATCATGTAATTATACACCAAGAAAATAGCACAACTAAGAGGGTTAGAGTAAGCTAAAAGGGGATACGGAAGATGGAGATGTTTCTGAAGTTTGTTTTCATGTATGGAATATAGGCTAGCCTTTCAGTTTGACACATTATAAATACAAAACTGAGAACATTCAGATGTGATGTTTGGTTTGTATCCAGTTGCAATGAAAAAGGGAAATGCAAATGAAATAAAAAAAGAAATCTAGCTACATATTCTGTTGTCCTGTGAGACAGAGGGATATGACTTCTCCATTTATTTTAGAATGGAAACAAACAAAACAATGAAGGAATTGTTTCAGTCTTAGAAGTGCTGCAGATGGTATTGTAATTCGTTAGATGCATAATACCGTTTTATGCAAGGCAGGCAGTAAATATTGAGCATCCATACTGGTTCTACATGATTAATCTTGTTGGTCTGTTCACATTAAAAGCAATTCTAGACTCATCCACACATTACTCAAGTAGCCATATGATTACAAAAGAAAAACATGTATTCATAAAAAGAGGGATATAGAAGACTAAAGCACATATGAAGCATAATAATCTGGTGAGGGGATAATCATCATATGTCGCTTTTGACTCTGCCCTGTGAGGTAAAACCTGTTACAACAGGAGGAGATGAGAATTTATGGATAAAACATAAGAAGAACACATAGCATGGGCAAAAAAAGTGGTTTGAGAAGAATTTTACACTATGGAAAACACTGTAATGAAGATGATGGCCATATTACAGCTATGCACTTACTTTGCAGGACAGATGTCTAGGAAAATTCAATGTGATTATGGAATGAACTGCCAAGATCTTGTTTGGCCTTTGGGAAGGAAAAGGCCTCCTCTGCATCTGGTAAAATGTGCAGATATGGATTTACATAGTAAATTGTTTGCTTAGTAAACAAGGACTAGTAACCTGTTCTGCGGGTGAATTTGTTATTCCTTTTCATGTCTTCAGCTGTTGGAATTCACGTCAGAAATATTCTCACCCTGTAGTCTATAATTAGTAGAATCAAAATGTAATAAAAACCAAGCCAAACCCCCACAAATACAGTATTTTCATATTTAATTGAAGAATGCATATTTAGTGGGATAAATTGAACAGTGAGAGAAGGAAACTAATATTATATCACCTTGACTCTTAGTTAAGAGTTTTCAAAGCAAAGTTGTGTATGTGGGGGTTCAGTTCTAAATGGGAGATTGAATTTTCCTGAAAAATCCAAATGTTAGGTCTGAGATGGATGAAGTTTAACCTAATAGTCTCATTCTGCCTAGGTTGCTATTTTTCCCCTGTGAAATATGTTTAAATATTGAAGTTAAATATTAGCCAGAATTCAGTCTGCAGTGTGGTTTTATTTTGATGGGACACCTGTATACACAGCAAATGCAAAATGATTGACACATTAGAAAAACAATTCCTGCTTATTGTTCTCTAATGCTGTTTTGGGGAATATTTTGGAGCAACAGCTACTTCTTGCAATCTTTTATTTTATACATATATTTTTGTTTGTTTGTTTGTTTTACACTGTATAACTAAGCAGTAGTAAAATATTCTCTGTGTGCCTACAACATGAAAATTCCTAAAAGTATTGCTGTAGTAATTCTCATAACTAATGACAGAGATGGGGAAAGCAAAGTTATAGTGTCCATGTACATGCTTGATAGATTCTTGATCATAATTTAAATGGACCTACAGCTCCCAAAAGACACCACACTCAGTTTATTGCTTGAAAAAGTCCAAATAGTCTCACTTGCCACCAAAATTTGTGCTTAGATGTATATATTTATATGTACATGTTTTTAAAAATATGCACATTTTTAATATATGTGTGCATATTCAAACATCCTACAGTACATATGCATGCATATAAATTTGTATACCACCATGTGCAGTGAAACAGAACTGCAAATATGTCACGATTCTCATATCACTTAGGCTCTACTCAGGTTTAAAATACTGTTAAAATAGGGTTTGATTATTTCTTCTTAATGTTGTTCCTGATAGGTTCTGCAACAGAGCAGAGACTATCAGAGAAATGTAGCATAAATTTACTGTACAGTTGAAATCTGAGAAAATATGTGCATTAACTTTTGAGTGATGCTTTTTGTATTATAACTGGTTTTTACCACTCAAGAAAAGTCCCAGTTGACATGACTTTTATATCAGCTCTGACCAGGTCTCCTTCATGACTTCATATATTCCTTGTTCTGTCTTCATAATTTGTGTAAAGAGCCAGTTCATAGAGGGAAAATAATGTAGCAATGCAGAGCTAAGGTCACTTAGCTTTTAATGTGCTACTGTTTACTGGAAGTTACAACTCAGGTACCTAGATAGATAAAGTATGTGCAGCACATGGGAAAAAAAAGCATCATACCCATTGGAAAAGTGGAAAAAAGTGACCTGACTGTAGAGATTAGTCATGAATAACTGTTCAAATAAATGTGCAAAATTTCCGCACATTGTGAAACATTTTCAAACCAAGATATAAACAGACATCAGTCCAAACAGCTTTGTGGACAGGCTGGTGGGTTTTCAGGTTTCGTCTGATAGAACACAAAGTTTCCAATTCCTAGAAAAAAATGCTATGGAGTGTGGTCTGTTGGGAACAAAAAAAAACCTGATGACAATCATTGCCATGGCTTCCTCTATGTTCTGGCGGTGCCTCCTGTAGCCGCTGAGAGCATCTTTAAGGACATCTGGGGTGGAAAAATACCTTCCCTATGACTTGAGGCTTTAGAATGGAACTTCTGTTGAGTTGTTGATCACCATTACATTGTAGAAAGTTGTGAACATAGTGAGAAAAAAAATTAAATCATTATATTCTTTATTGCAAAAATGCTAATAGACACCCAGTGAGATGACTACATCATAAGCTTAAAACAAATAAAAATTTTACACAAAGCTCACAAAAGTCATAGCTATAGGTGACCAAATTATAAACAGTTCTATTTTGCAATAAGAGTCAATCAATGTGGACTTAATTTGAATCCAAATACAATTCAATCACAGGAAATCCCTATTACTTTGGATTGCTGGAATTGGTAGCAGCAGCTATGTCAGGAAAACCAGTTTATTCTTTTGTCCATTTATGTTCATTTCCAAACTTATTAATAATAAGAACTAAGCTATGAATATAAAAATCATTACATTTTTAGCAACACAGGGTTTTTTTTGTTATGGCACTGATCTAGTTTAATGTCAGGTTGTAGGATTAAAGGCTTGTCTCCATATACAGAAAGGAACACTGAAGCACAACAGCAAGTGGGGAAACCCAACCAAAGGGTCCCATGGCTACCCTTGGGGAGCCATCAGCACCTTGTGGTGGATGGCACCCATTACTGTGAATCAATGGGAGTGGCTCTCTGCAGAATCTTTCAGATTGAAAGGGGTCACAGGCTTCAGGCATAGGAATTACTATATGATGCATCTTGCTATTATGTGGATATCATGGGATTTTTAGGGGAATAACCAAAGATGGGGGAGGTATGAGGATGGTTTGGGGGACAGGGGAGTACAGGTGTAAAAAATAGAGAGATGAAGTGATAAAGGAGCTGGTTGTGTATATTCATGTCACTTGTGGGTACATGTGTCTGGCCATGCCCAGCACCTGATCAGCACAGTCTGCCCTGTCGTATTTTTAAATTGAATTTCTAATGTTCCCTCAGATGAGGGACTCTATATACGATGTACATGTGTGTACCAGGGTCCCAGTGCCAGAAACTGGGATTACACCATGGCCAGAAAATCCCGTCTCCAACAAGAGGGGTGACCATGGGTTATCTGGGCAACATACCTGTGGCTCCAGCAACTAGAGAGACTACTTCTTAGTGTGCAATAACTAGTGAATATCAGGCAGAACTAGTCAGTGAGTGGTTTTGAAACTAGGTGTCAGAGTGACAAATAATCTGGAATGGATGATGGACAGACCAGGGGGTCTGTGGGTTGGCTGCTGGAGAGACCAAGCCTAAGCCTAAGAGACCTGTTTGCATGTGTATGACCCTGTGTGAAGCAGCTGAAGGTGAGAGGATCCAATAGTCAGTTACTCAGTAGACTGTGTCTCAGGCCAGTTAGCAGAGGTGTCTCTATTATGTATATATGTATGTTTCCCAACAGTGGATCTTATCATGGTTAGACAGAGAAGGGACCAGGGTGATGCTGTTGGTGCTGTTCACACTACCCCAAGTGCTGAGATTTTTTAGTGTTGTTCAGGTTGGACATGCTCACCCATGGTGTTTATGAATGCTTATTGGAAATATCTGCTCAGCTTTATTTCTGGCTGGACCCTGGGGCATTGGGTTGTGGCAGGCCCGCCCCTCTAGATTCAGCAACTCCTAACACTTCATATTTCATGACAACCTCAGGGAAAATAAAACGGTGCAACTATACTATGCTTTACTTATTGTATCAAATCTAAGACAAAATGACAGGATTCCTGACATGTTCATACCAATGCAATCAAAAGTGAGCAGAGCCTTTAGCATCATTGCACTTTATATTGTATTAGATCTCTTCTATCTGAACACCACTCTCACGTTTATTTGATATCAGTGAAGTCAAACTGATCTTACATGTGTCTATTTAATACATAGCTCAGTGAGATGGAAGCAGAGTGTGACAGGTCAGTTGTCTCACTTTCCAGTGTTTCAAAAGGCAGAAAACTGGGTACAGGTTCTTATGCTTGACTACCTGGACTATACCAGATGAAATCTGAGAAATGGGCTTGCACATATCACTGCTTCCCCATCCACCCTCAAGGTCAAATATGCATGTTCATCTCATAGTTGAGTCTGTGGGGACAAGAACATTTCAGTTCCTCTAAACTCTCAGGTATTGACTGATATGCAGGAGTTCTGGTGTTCCTGAACAAAGGAAAAGGATGCTTTGGGATGCCAGCTGACAAAGTAAAAGCCGACATAAAAATGCATGTACAGTTCACATGAACAGCAAGGTATTTGATAGAATTATGGTGTGATCTGCCCCCATCTAGCCATGTAAAAATCATGCATATTAATAAGAACTCAGAGGGCATTTGATCCCTTCATCCAGATCATTGATAAAGATATTTAACAGGACTGGCCCTCATACTGAGCCTTGGGGAGCCCCACTAGTGACTGGCTGCCCACTGGATACAACACCATTCACCATCACTCTCTGGGCCTGGCCATCCAGCCAGTTTTTTTTTCCCACCTAACAGTACACCTATCCAAGCCATGGCCAGCCATTGTTACCATGAGAATTCTGTGGGAAATGGTGGCAAAGGGTTTACTAAAGTCCGGGTAGATAACATCCACAGCCTTTCCCTCATCCACATGTATCTGGACTTCATGAATGCAGGCTCTTCAACTGAAGCAGAATGCCCCTGCCTACATGGAATTGAGTAGAAAACACTCGAGTATCCAGCAAGTTGTTTTGGCCATAAGACAGCAGAAGATTGTCTAGTTTATGACTATTTACTAAATAAGTACATAATAACTAATTAACTTTGGCAGAACTGTGTGGTTGTCTGTGTACTTATGTAGAGGATCCAAAAGACCCATGACACAAGATATTTTAAAAAAGTATTGCAAACCAGCTTAGTTTTAAAGAGGACATCAAAGAGTTCTGCCTCAAAGTTAACATGAATGAGCAGTAGTAGTAGCGTCATCCAGCACCAGGGGACAAATGTATAACATACAGGAGACAGGTTGCTTTATCCACCCAATCTTCTGCTCCTTCCCAAATGTTAATATTTACTGGAGAACTGATTCTCACTTTTGAAAATTTTTATGAGCTAATTCCCCTATGAGAGAGGGAGGGAGGGCATTTATTTTAATTAAATATACTATACACTGAAACTATAAGATCACAAGACACCAGATGCTCTGTTCATTCCAATTAATGATGCTTTGGGATTTTTGATATGCAGAAAGGACCTTGAATAGATCATACTTAATTACTTACTTACACTGCTAATGGTGAGCAAGAATGAAGCAAGTGGTCCAGAGACACAAAGAGTTGCTGAGAGGATAGTGTGTTCTTCCAAAGTTTATTAACAAGACAAATGAAGAAAAGCAATGTTCCTGGAAGTTCATTGCCTACAGCTATCAATGTGACATTGAAAGATTATGGAAAGTCTTGAGAAATTATTCTTATTTTCAATGAATTGTTCCTTATTTTCTTTATATCCTCTCCAAAGGAATAAGATAACCTTGTGTGCTGGCTTGAGCTGAAGTAGAGTTAACTTTCTTCACAGAGGCTAGTATGGGGCTATGTTTGGGTTTTGTGCAGAACACAGAGTTGATAATGCAGAGATGTTTTTGTTATTCCTGAGCAGAGCTTACACAGAGTCAAGGCCTTTACTGTGGTCCATACTGCCACGCTGGCAAGGAAGTTGGGGATGCATGGGAGTCTGGGAGGAGACACAGCTGGGACAGGTGACCCAAACTGACCAAAGGGATATTCCATAACATATGACATTATGCTCAGTATATAAGGTGGGAAGAAGAAGGAGGAAGGGGGGACATCTGGAGTGATGGCGTCTGTCTTCCCAAGGAACCGTTACGTGTGACGGGCTCTGCTCTCCTGGAGATGGCTGAACACCTCCTGTCTTTGGGAA
>NW_008661104.1:435149-445208 GCF_000695815.1 Acanthisitta chloris
CTGGTGGGGGAGTGTGTGAGTGGCTGCGTGGTTCTTGGCTGCTGGCTGGGGTTAAACCATGACACCTTGATAAACAAGAAGCACTTAAGAGAGCAACTTGGTACAATACTCCAAGAAGTAGTAACTATATGCTACAATCTGGGACAGCTTTTTATAATAGAGGGATCTGTTGATGTATGTTCTAATGATTGACACCATGTCTATTATGCTCTCTGTGATCTTTATTTATTTTTTTCACAGTAAGGATAAAGTGCCCTCCAGCTATTCTATGGCACAGTCATCATTTATGCATGAGGATTTTTTCAGCTATCCAGGAAAGCAAATAGAGGCACTATACTTAAGACCATCGACCATTGTATTCCTTGACATTTAGTGGTCAGAATCTGATACTCACTTGTCAGCAATCAGAAAGTCTTCATAATAAAATATATATTTACATTTTGTGAAATTGATAACAGAAAGAATATAAAAGGTAAAGCAATATCAGCATGTAAAATTTTTCCAACCTCTTGTGAAGTAGTCATTAGAGAACACTAAAGAACATAGGCTGGCAAGATACAGGTCATTCATATTGTGTGGTACATATCAGACTAAAAATATTTTAGGCCAAATGTCTTTGTATGAATACATCATATGCCTATTTAAATGCAGAATTTGTATGTTTTTTTTCTTGATCCAGGTACAGTAAAACTTGCAATTCAAGGAGATTAAAATTATTTTATTGCCACAAATATTTTTAGCTAAAGCCTAGAGTTCTATCTGGCAGAAAAGTACAATATTACTTTGGTTTTCCTTATCCAGGATTTTGATTTATTTTTAGAATCATTTATTCTCATAGGTATAACCTGACTTTCTTTCATAAGCTGAGTACTACTCTAGTAAAAAAATAGGGCCTGTATGTGGTCAAGATAAATGATATTTCTTAAGAAAAATTTGATTTATAATCTGGCCATTTTAAATACATTTTTGATTTGCATATCATTCTATAAATGTTTTATTTCTTTTCCCTTGGGATACTACTTTTCTTTTCCTTGCTGTTTTGAAAGACTTGAATGAGGATAACATAACGTACATTTTGCAATTTCTGTATTCATTGTCCAATCCCTGTAACAGCAGCAGTTCAACTGAATTTGAAGTGTATTTTTTAAACTTTATTACTTTGGAAGGATATTTTTAATCTTAACAAAATCCATTGTATTGAAAATTAGTGCTGCAACAGTTTCAATTATTTGATTAAAAGTCTAAAATACATCACTATTACAATCACCTTTCTACATGTGATTATATTAGGTGTTAGTTTTATAAAAAGGAAACTTGTTGGTAGAGATTTTCCTAATCAAAATAAACTCATATGAAGCAAGGACTTGAATGATGTCCAAACTCCATGTCTGCTTTTACTTTGTTACTACAATCTGTAGTGAAGAAATCATGTTTAACTGAGATACCTTTCATCTCCTTTTTTATGGTCCAACCAGTTGTATTTGAGGAAAATGTTAATTTTGCTGTACATGTTTCCATAGATTCTGCTGTTTCTTATTATTTTTTGAACTTTTTTAGAAGGGTGACAATTTTGTTAGCTGAGGTTTGTTGGAGTGAGTCCAGAGGAGAGCTATGGAGATGATCAGGTGGCTGGAGCACCTGTCCTATGAAAACAGAATGAGACAGCTGGGGTTGTTCAGAATGGAGAAGAGAATGCTTTGGGGAGACCTTAGAAAAAACTCTCAGTTCCTAAAGAGGGCCTACAAGAAATTCAGATAGGGACTTTTTGCAAGGACATGTAGTGATAGGGCAAAGGGGAATAGCTTCAAAATGAGAGTGAATTTAAACTACATGTTAGGGAGAAATTTTTTACTGTGAGAGTGGTGAGACACTGCAACAAGTTGGCCAGAGAAGCTGTGGATACTCTGTCCCTGGATGTGTTCAAGGCCAGGTTGGATGTGGCTTTGGGCAGAGGTGTTGGAACTTGATCTTTTAAGATCTCTTCCAACCCAAACCACATTAATGACATTTGGGGTCTATTTTTAAAAATTTTTTTTTTTTTTTTTTTTTTTTTCATTTTTCATGGCTGTTCTATATACTGATGATACAGTACTGAGATACTCTCTTTCTGAAACACCTGTCTGATTTCAAAGACATAAATAGATTCAGGGCTGGTTAATAGAGCTTATTTGCCTTCTGAGAATTACAGGATAGTATAATACGATTTGAAAATAAAGGCACCGTGATTCAAAGCATTATAGCTGCATAAAAACTCTGAAGCTTTTTCAGTTCATATATTACTTGTATAAACAGCTTTCTTTGGAATTTCAACTGTGTGTCAGAAATTAATATAGAAAAATATTGTTATGAAGAATGTATACTATTTGCTCAATGAAAGCAGAAATCACTGCTTGTTGGATTTGTATCCTAACGCTTTGGATTGCAAGAATTTTTGATAGGAATATCCTTATATACTTTTGTTTGCAATACAGGAACAACTAAGAAGCAAAATGAAGATTTCAGGTAAAGAATATATGGATGTATTCTTGAAGATTACCAGATTTAAAGCCCAAGAAATCCTACAATGTACTTGCAACACATTTATTTTAGCTCATAATGCTAGTCCCAATGATGCTAAAGAATTAAATATAATTTAGAAAATAGTTTTGAAAATAGTTTTGAAATGCTTGAAACTTTTACAGGATGGAATGTTTGCAAACAATCCTGTACTGAACTCAGGCTGATAAAAACACTAGTATGGAAACATGTAGTGGATTTGGCCTTACCATGCAATGATGATAGCTGTCTAGCAAATGACAGATTTGGGTTTTATTATCTTATTTTAAAAGTATAATCATAGCTTGCTTGGACCTTAGTTACCAATGCCATTGTTTTGGGGTGAACAGAATTGACTGGTGTCAGTACCATGCAGGTAAGGTGTGAAAACAAGTGATAACAAAGTAAGCTGAACTCCACTTTGAATGTCCACCAAGAAAGAAGCAAGTAAAAAAGAGAAGGAAAGGGTTTATGCTCCATACTTCTCTCTGTTGCAAACAAAATTAGCATAATTATCAGTGAAAATGTCCTGCATTACTCTTGGCACCGCACAGGACACCTCCTTTGAGAACAGCATAAGAAAAAATGATTATTGCTCTCTGCCTTCTTCCTGTGTTTTCAACTAGAGAGCTCCAGAGCTCATGCTGAATTATGTACATGCATGTGTGTCAGTGTCACAGACAGTGAATGATACAAAGCTGGCCTGAAAGACGCTGTCTGTACTGGCAGCATATGCATATCTGGGACACTCACAGAGAACAGTGACTAGACAACTTTTGGACCTCCAGCCATTCATAGTCTTCTGAAAAACTCCATAGCATCCCCTGCTACAAAGTTCAAGGGATAATGAAAATATGATCTATTGTTTAAGAATGGGATGTCTTTTTTCTGCCTTTACACATAATATGTGGGATTCATGTTAGATATGAAATAAGGAAGACAGTTAATATGGAATGTCCCCCATAATATTCTTGAAGTCCAGGTTTGTCACTTCTTTGTATTTTAAAAAACAATCAGTTTAATAACTTGTTCTTTTGGAAATAATGCAATAGATTTGCCCAGAACTTTTCTGGTTTGAAATAAAATGGATCCAGAACAATGGTTTATGGACAAATTAATAAATATCAAACATATCACACTAGAATAAAATAAACAAGAACTCAGTTTCAAAAAAATTTCTCAAATACTGTATGCATACGTGTGTGTGTGTGTGTGTGTGTGTGTGTGTTCCATTTTGGTAATGTTATTCTGCTTTTTGAGCATTAGATTTTTTTTAAATAACTGTGGTGTAATTAGTCTTCCTTTCTTCTAATATCCTTGACATTCCAGAAAATATAGCAGTAATTCATTCTCAAGATAGCTGGATCTTTTTGTTCTTAGTACTGTTGCAGTGCTTGCAGATACCTTGGAAGAATATTTCTC
This sequence comes from Acanthisitta chloris, assembly GCF_000695815.1. Classification (NCBI taxonomy): domain Eukaryota; kingdom Metazoa; phylum Chordata; class Aves; order Passeriformes; family Acanthisittidae; genus Acanthisitta; species Acanthisitta chloris. The sequence goes on from NW_008661104.1 coordinate 439,107, forward strand.
CGCTTAATATATTCAGTGAAAATGTGATTTAAGGCTGAAGAAGTTAATTCTTCAATCACTTACTACTGAAAGGTCATTCGATTAACACCACATTATACTTGTTAACTGTCAGTATAAAACTGACATCATTACCTAGAGTTGCAAATTGTAAGATAGATATTAAGAGCATATCCTCCGTTCAATTAGAAACACACACATGGCTAGATTATAATTTTCCACCACTTTTGCAAATCTCCAGATTTTAATGATTATAATAATGAAATGAACAGAGACTACAACATCATTACTTGTTAATGTTTAACTTTTTAAAAGACTAGAACATAGCACTGTATACTTTCTTCCCCCTGGTACTCCGTACTTGTTTGTAAGTGGCTTGCTATCAGTCCTGGGGTGCAGAGTTCAAATTTTAGGGGTTCTGACTCTCCTTTACCTAGCTGAGAAATTTCTCTCTGTTCTCTTTTGAATTAAGTGTTCAAGAGAGACTGGACAGAATGATAAAGGACTCTTCTAAGAAGGTCCACCTTGTGAAAGAAGCAGGGCTTTTCATATACACTTGACTCTGAGAGGCTGGGAGGTGATCAGGAAGAGGGACCTGCTGGTTCCCAAGGAAACATGAAGTTTCTTGATGGTTCTTCCAGTACACTTATTTATTTTTTGCTCCTATTTTAATGCAATTTTAAACTTTCAGGCTTGTTTGAGACCATTAGTAGAACTATAAAATAAATACATATAATTTATAATCAGAATATAAATATATAAAAGGAATATAAAACAAATTTTCTAAAATTCCAGTCTGGTTGGCATAAAAAAAAGGATTGGAAGCTTTCCAAGGAACTTAATATAGGAGGATGCAGTTCATCTTTGAATGCCTTTTAACCCAAACAAATAGCAGCTTCAATGCCTTTTGAATAATTTTATATTTGAATCTAAGCCCAGATTTTGTATATTCCAATTGACATGCCACTGTAAGCTCTAACAAATACTGATTTTTCCATTTCAAACTTTTGGTTGAAATGGTTACTGAAGTCAGGATATAAGAAGAGTCTTCAGCTCTGTGTTGCAGTTCTCTTGGACATAGACATACTAGACTGAGATCTGCACAGTTGTGTCTATTGAAATCCATGGGTATGGTGACATCTCACTTTCATTCAGTCACTCAATTGGTAGAGCATTCAGGATGTAGGAAACAACAGTTAAATCTCCTTTGCTTCCTGAAGAGATTCACAACTGACCTTTCCAAAACTCTCAATCCTGGACTAAAATATTTGAACAACTAAAGAAACAGGTACTAAAATATATAAATGAATCTCTGTTCTCCCAAACCTCTCTGTGTTGTTCCATTGTACACCTTTAGAATTTCTGATTCTGCTGTAACAGAAGAAAAGATTATACTTTAAAAATTCTTCTCAGTGCTACAGTTGCATATACATTTGAATCAGGACAGTAGCATTTGAATATCAGAAGACTGGATTAACTATGATGAGGATTTAGTAAGACTACTGGGCATTTATTTACTTTTGGTTTTCTACCTTCAAGTTTCTTCATTTCAAAATTTTGTTTGCAGGGAGGAAGATGGAAATATGTCTCTCACAAAATAGGTTCTGACATTTTCAGGTTATCAAAATATCTTAGATACTGCCTTTTTAAGAGGCATAAAAAAATCCTAAATCAAATACTGTGAGAGAAGTGATAAAAATCTCAAACCTGACTGCAGTGTTTATTTGTTATTTCAAGAGCAGGAATTATCTGTGGAATCAGAACCAGTGCCATCCATTTTACAGTCACCCCTTTAGCATTTGGAGCTATTACATTAATTTATGTAATTTGGAAATAGTCATGTAATGAATGCCTTTGAATGGGATCGTTCTGGTAGTCTGTGCTAAATATTATCACCTTCTATACAATTATTGCCATATTTCCTTTCAATTATAATTTGAAGCTCTTCCTAAGATTTAGTAAAAATCCCTGATTTATTGTTTGAAATATCTCTATAAATCAAATTTTCTTTAGTAGAAGAGCAATATTCAAGGGTAACCTCTAAATACAGTCCTTTAAATACACACATTTTTCTGTAATTTCTATTTTCATAAGGCACAGTTTTTCTACTTGACATACTGTATGGTGATTCTCCTCAAGTGAGAAATTTTTACTTGCCCCTAGACTGTTAAATTCTTTGCTTTATTCTGAAATTATTCCTCAAGTGAGAAATATTTACTTGCCCCTAGACTCTTAAATTCTTTGCTTTATTCTGAAATTAATTTATAGACATGTGTACTGTTCTGAATACATAAAGTGAAATTTATGTAACCTAGCTTTTGCTGTCCAAAATCTAAGCTTTAGTCTATACTGGTGAAATGCAACTTGTTAAGGTATGTCTGAAAAAAAAAGAAAAAAGAAAAGTGTCTCTCTTTCTTGATTTATTTCAGAGAATACAGATAACTGTCTTAGATAAGAGACCTAACTTTTAAACAAGTGTAATTTGGTGACATAAATCCCTTCTCAAGTATATTTGCAACTTCTGTATATTTGTTTAAAATATGAGCCCATTTAAACTTATTTCAATATCTGTAACCATTATGTGCAAAATAAGTCATTTCAGCCTGTTCTTTCAAACCATTTCATATCTTTTAAAGAAAACTATATAGGAATCATACATTTTTAGGCTGAACATTTAAAATATACCATGCAATGAACACTATGCCAAGTGCTAAAGTCTGCATCCAAAGGCAGTGGTGATCACAGAGGCTTAGTCTAGGACACATACTTTTCACTGTTTTATCTATGCATCATGTATTTATGGTAAATGACAATGACATAAGAAAATAGCTTGGGCCCATTTTTGTTTGAATAAAACTAATTTAAATTAATGTTTAACTGATTTGTCTCTGTTCTATTGCCAGAAAGGGAACTAGAGGTGTGAAATAGTCCCAACAGTTTTACTGTTGCCCAGTCATTGCTGTGATCAGTTTTGGGATGAAATGAGTTTTATGGGTGCTTTTGCTAGGACTCGGATTGGTTATCTTCTGAGATTTCTGCCAAACTGGACAATTATTGTACACTGACTGAAATACAAATCCTTTATATCTCAGGGTAGCTTGAGCTTAGTTCTCCACAGCAATTGTAGAATAAGAATCCTACCTCTTAGAGCTATTAAGAATATATTGTAATGGTTATAAAACTGATTAGTTGCACATTTCTGGGAGACACTACTGGGAGTAATCCATTGCAGTTAGTGCTGGAAATAAATGTAAGAAACGTTAAACTAGGTCTGTGAATTCTTTACAGTACTATAGGAATTATTATGATGGAACATTGCTGAAGTCTAAGCTAAGTCTTGATCATTAGTGAGCAGGCTAACCTAAAGGGGAAGATGGTGCACTTGATGATGAATCTAATTAATCAAGGATAAATTGCCTGAAACTCTTTGTATGGTGCTTTCTTACATATGAAATGTAAAAGTGCAAATGAAAAGAAAAAAAAACTGTGATACTGAATCTTTCATATGTAGGGGTATTTTTCCCCTTTAAACTGGAACTTTTCTTTTCAGGCTTGTTTACCTGATAACTTCATTAAAAGTCATAAGTCCACCACTCTACCTTATTATACTTGTGTGTTTTAAAGGAGCCTTAGCTCATGAAAATAGGATTTTCTGCTTAAAATCATGCATTCACTTTTCTTACCATACAGCTAAGACATGTCCTTCTCTGAGGGTCTTGTAGCTTGATAACCTTTAAATCAGTGGTGCTGAAAGAAGATTCTAACAGAGGTCTTCGCTGCTTTTCCAGAATGCTTATTTCTACTGACTCAATAACTGTATTCATATTCCTCTTGAGCTACTGTGCTTTTTTTACCTTCTTTCTTTGTACTATGGAACTTTTCATAATGTTTTCTGACAAGCCAGTAGAAAGAATAACTTCTCTGGGACAGAGCAGACTCAGGATACAATTTTGAATCCTGATCTTTTGTCTGCTTTGTATGGGAAACCTATGACTTTCAAGATTGGTAGTCACCTGTCATCTTCTTAATAACAATGTTGTGAGTTTGCAAGTAATGAAGTAATTTGCCAACATATCAAACTGAGAGCAAAATTTCCCTGAGATGAAGGACAAATTAAACACATTCTCTATGGGCTTATGACTTGTATTTCACTGGCATTGGTGCTAATGATACCATAGCTGGAAGTTGTAGATTTTCGTGTGAGGTAATATATAAGTTTTATTACCCTTGTGGATTGTGTGACACATGAACATTTTCACCCATCTTCTTTTACAAAACTTGTAGAAGCTTTAATGTCAATGAGGCTTCCATCTAATTGTCCTGTTTGGTTGAAAAGCACCAACAGATTAACATGTTATTAAGAGAATGACCCAAGATTTCACATATATGTAGAATTATTACATAAGTTCTGCTTCCATGAGAAACCAGGATCAAACTGACTGGTCACATTGGTATGTATATTTAAAAGTGAAATTTTTTTTTAAAATAAAATTAAAATATTTCATATTTTCTATAAAAAATGCATTAGCAATAAAAGGATAAAGAGTTTTCAGATTAAAAACCGGATGTTAATTTGAACAGGTGCAATCTTTTAATACAATATTCAGAAATATCTTTTAGGAATTATTTAGGAAAACCCACCAAAAAAATCCCTGTCCCAGATTTTTACGTTAAAATTATGGCTTGCTATAGCACTTGTCTGGCAAAGCCTGGGTTTATGGAAGGAGACAGCATTGTGAATTATATCTATTTTGCATATTTTAGAACTATGATGTCAAAGGAGTGGTCAAGTGTGCAGGTGCAGATTACTATAACCACAAGACACTTGCCTTATGAATAGGCTAATTAGTTGAGCTGTAGAAAAAATTAGCACATCGCAGTGCTCATAATGCAAAAAAACTGATGTTCAAACCAGCATGAAACTGGCATATCTGATGGCAAAATCATCCAGGAATAATAAAATAGAACCATTTTCACTTCCCCTCTGATTTTCAAAACCAGTATTTTATACAAAGTGCCATAGCAGACTCTACAAAGACAGCTTATATTTAAGTTTTTGTGGAATTCCTGAGGCTTTTTCCTTGTTTTGTGATTAAAAGTTGTTGTTGAAGCATTTTCAAAATATTGTAATTAATTTAATTTGTCTACATGAATAGACTAGGTAGTGCAGCCAATTAAGACCCAGTACTTTGGCCCTAGGGCTTCAGTCTGAAACATCATTTAGACAGGAACTAATGCAATTATCCTTATCTGAATGCTCTGAAGGAGATAGGAAGCAAATGCCAATTTGGTCTCTTTACATGGGCAAAGAGACACTTCTCTACATGTAATCAAAGTGGAAACATTTTCAATAATATATGCAGCTTAATTAAAATCTCAATTAAAACAGCTATAAGGATCTTTACAGATGAACTTTATGAAAGACTATTATTGCAGATAAAGTTTAGGACTGTTGCAGAAATGTTATAAATTATAACATTTATGCATAAATCCATTTTTCTTTTAAGTTCTTTTCTTGCTCAGTCTTGCTGCTTTTCTTTTGAAAAAATGATTGCAATCGGATCACTCTTTTTAATTCCAGTGCTTCTTTTAGCATGGCTGTTTCAAAACTACTATCTGAAAAGTTTTTTAGGTGTTTTTTATGTTCTACAAACCATGAAAATATTCTACACTGGCACTAGGTTACAGCTTCATTTCTTCTTTCTTCAATATTGACTGAAATCAATCCAACATATTTTTCCAAGATTATTGGACTGACCCTTACACCATGTTATCTTACACTGGTCTATGCAATGCTGTTCCCAAGGTACAGTTGTAGATTTTCAGGATTGTATTAGCTACTCATTTGTTTTAAATGATGGGGAAGAATTGGCTGTGTACACAATAGCTCCAGCTTTAGGGAAATAAACCAAAGTTGGCTTCTTATGTACTGACCCTAGGTGTCAGATTTCAAAATAAAATACTTAGGATCATGTCAGAGGTACATCATGTCCTTTAAAAATATTGAAATGGAATGAACACTATGAAGGCATGTTTATTTAAAGGCACAAACACCACCTAAATAAGTATGAGAAACAAGAATATTAGTCCTCCTACTCTCAGTAT
>NW_008661105.1:0-2861 GCF_000695815.1 Acanthisitta chloris
CCCGGATGATTCTATGATTCTATGAAAATGAGAATGTTTAGGAATTTGATGGACTCAGCACCTCACCTGGCCCAAGCTGCACCCTGAATGTCAGAGATACCAGGATACCACTCTGTTGCTCTTCGTTTAATTAAGCTGTTGTAGGATACAATTATGGTGCATACCAACCACACATACTTGCATAAGCAACTGAAACTTTAGAGTTTATAGACAGAGAGACTGAAACATGTCTGCCGACAGCTACTTTTCACGATGAAAATCTCCATGGAAGAGAAATTGGAAGGGTTTCTACCACATTTTTGGAACTGGACGCCACAAACAAGAGACAATTGATTACTATGAATGCTTAGTTTGGCCTCCTTTTGGCTGGATAAAAGTCCTGGTATTACACAAACACTGATTTAAAAATGGATGGAAAGAACTGGATGGAGGAGCAGTCAGATACAATTAGAAATTACAGAACGTGCTTTATATTTTCATGGATCTGTAGTAAAGGCTGTAAAGCCTAAGTCCCACTGAATTTTGACAACATATTTTTAAATCACTCAGGTGATTCTGATAACTTTATCCCTCACATAAACAGATGAAAAGCTATGAAAATGCTGTTTATTCCCTGATTGTTTTACATATTTTAGTGCCAAATCCAACATGCTGTCTTCATATGAATAGTTCCTCTGCCTTCAATTCATTTGCTTAAGACAACCAGAATTTGGTATTAGAAAAAAGCCAAATAATACAGACAATCAAATAAATCCAGTAGAAATTGTCTGACTAAAACAACCTGAGGTTCCAACAATTCCTGGGCAAAGTTAATCATTTTACAATATGCTGCCAACATAGATAAATCATCTTATTACATAACACTAAAGGCCTATGTCACACAAATTAGCTTCTCCTGTATTATTTCACCCTGCATAACTACCTTCAGTTTATTATTCTATAAATATTCAGATATAAATAATTATAGTGCTTTCTCAAATGCAGAGCAACCAGTCAAAAGTTGCATGATCAGTGCATAGCTGGTTGTACGGGAGACTTTACACTATAAATGCTGTTAGGTGCCCAAAATAAAGTATATTTTGGGTGGGCTAAAGATTTAGTTAAAAGAAGGTAAATTATTTTGTTTGTTATAGGTTTCTTGTTGATGTTGATACTATGTGTTTGCAAGATTAATTTCTGGAAAGATTAGTAAGAATGTGAAGCAAGACCGGATTGCTCAAAAACAAATGGGAGTTTGTGGGAGAATTTGTGATTGCTAACAGACATGTGAACAATCCAGCCTTGCTAGCAGGGCCTGAGCTAAACTGTTCAAGGACACAGCTGAGGTTGGAATGTGAGAAAGAAGGTAGCAAGGTAAACAACTCACGGCTGTGGGATGCAGAAGGTGAAGATAGTTAGGGGTGGAGAATAATGATTAGACATTTTATGATTGATATGTTAATAACCAATTATATTGTGTGTAAGGCAGACCAGTAGTAGTAGTTAACCAATAATAAGTAGACGACCCTATAGTATAAATATGTGTATATTTCACAATAAAGTAGTGTAACAATAGTAACCGTATTGGTGTTTTGTTATAACTCGTTGGCTGGCTCCAGCTTGGGTCCCTCAACTGAACTCCAATCATAAGCAAGTAAAATATTAATCTGTGATTATTTCTGGCAATACTGTGATCTGCCTCATACCAAAGTTACATAAACTTCACTACTCAAGACTGAGACCTTTAGGCACATTAATCTAAAAATATCACAGCTTGTGGGACAGCTTTCCATTGCTCACATGTTGAGACGTTTCCCCCCAAAAGTGGTATTTTTTTTCTTAAGGACCCTCAGTTTCTGAAGCTCTCTGTCAGCCACGTTTGCCATTTGAAAAGGCTACACCAGAATAAGACCAAATATTTACGAAAGCAGTGGACATCACTCTAGTTCCATTTGCATAATTTCCACCCTGTCCTGACACTCAGCTCCCCTCAACTTTTTCAGAACAAGATGTCTCACTGAGGCCATGCACACAAACCAACAGAAGCAATACAATCAAAGCCAGCACTTTCTTGGTCCATTAGATTAGAATAAGGAGGTTTCACTCCTCACTGCCTCACAGCTCTGACCTTTCCAATTCTCTGCCACTAAAAGCTTATAGGATCTGCTGGATCCATCTGTGTCTCCACCTGGCCTGCTTTCCCACACCAAAAGGACGGATCAAATACACATGTCTGAAAACACATCCCTGCTGTTTCTTCATACCACCCCGGGGGGGGGAACCTCCTCACCAGTTTCAGGCAAGAGGAAGCCTCCAAAACCACTTCTGCCAAGCCACGAAATCCTGGGAAATTGCAGCAAAAAGAACTTCAGCACCTTGGACAGGACGCACAGGTGGAAAATTGCCAAAATTGGCTCATTGGCCCTGAAAATGCTGTGATTGGACATGACCCTCTAGGACACATCTACAGGCCTGTTTATTTTTAGTATTGACAAATCCTCTTTGAATCACCGTGTTCATTCCACCATCCACCCTGTATTTTGGGAAGAGCTGCTCGCCACCCCAACAGTGGGAGAAATTGGGGCCACCAGCTCTGGATCCAATGCCCATCTGCAGGATCAGCCACTGCCCCAGTTGTGACTGGATAAGCTTGGCTCAAGCACTCACAAAGCTCAGCTCGTCCTTTTCAGGCAAAATGAGACCTGCTTAGATGTGCCTGGCTCGTGTGTTTCTCCACTTTCTACAAGCTCATCTCCACCTCCTCGCCCAAATCTCCAAGAAAAACAAAATGAAAAGGTCTGACTTATTCCCATTGCAGCCACGCTTTGGTTGCATAAGTTTTGCTTTAATTTAGGTTCTGTTCTGTCTCACAGTGCTCCCAG
>NW_008661106.1:0-2266 GCF_000695815.1 Acanthisitta chloris
TCCAGCTCAGCCCCAGCAGATTAAAACGTGTGATGAGGGATGGGCAGAGGAAAGAAGTCCTCGGTGCCTATTCCCCTCCTCCCTTTTCCGTCTCACTTCTCCTACCACACTCATCCTTGGGGCTTCAGGGTCTGGTGCTGTGGGGCGGGCCGGGAGCTGCCCCCCTCTTGCCTCCCCCTCCCAAACCATCTCTAGCACTGGAGGCAGTGCTCCAGCCTTCCCGTAGCACCGTGCCCCAACTAGTGTGAGTCTGTGGGATGGCGACAGCCTGGGAATTCCAAAAAAGAAACCCCAAAGAGAGCCGGGAAGCAGGCACCCACCTCCTGCGGGAAGGAGGGAAGCCGGCAGATGGGAACCCCCTGCAGACGTCTGCCAGGGAGATGATGACTACAGTCAGCTCTCAAATATTTATTAGTTTGTCACTGCTGGGAGTTTTATTGCCTGTCTGGTCGTGGGACTGGAAATCCCAGCTGTGCAGGACTCCTTCCCTGCCTTCTCATGGAAAAACATCTCCTGTGTGTACTGCTCCTAGGCTGAGTGTCACCTCAGGTGGGATGGGAGCAGTGATGGGCAGGGCAGAAGTGGCGTGTGTGCAGGTGATGGGGTTGCACCATCAGTAAAAGGATTTTTTGGAGTATTTTTCAGCTGTTGCTGGGCAGTCAGGAGCAGCAGTTGTTCCTCCACATGGCACAAGCAGATGTGTTTCCCCCCCCCAGGTGACTGTGGGTATTTTGGGCCCCCCATAAGTGCTAGCAGAGCGAGAGGTTTCCCATGCGGCGGGTGGCGAGTGTTGGGAAGGGGAATGAAAGGCTGAGTTGATGGCTTATGATAAATGTGCCCAGCATGCTTCTCCTCCCTTTTCTCATCCAAAGTCCCCGTTGTTCCTCTGCCTTAATTCTTCCCCAGCTTGTTTAGATCCCAGCGACCGTATCACACTGGAGACAAACGCCCTGCCCAGCTGCAAGGGCTTTTATCAGCCACATGGGGCTGGTTTCTGGATGCAGAAATCAGCCTCCCCCTTGCTTTCCTCCCACCCATGAGCCTGGGGAATCTGTGGGGTTGGGGCTCTGCAGTACAGCCCCAGTTAGGAGCCTGCCATGAAAAACCCATCAGCCTTTTCCCCGTCTCCTGTTAGAGCTGCTTTTTTGGCCCCCGATCTCTTGGCCAGAAACAAAAGATCTCTCTCAGCTGTTGTGAGTTTGCAGGATTTAAACTTTCCCAGCAGCCAGGCTGCTCCTTGCTTTTAAGGATTCAGGTGTTTTGGGTTCAGACCTTAAACCAAGCAGGTTTATGCAGCCACCAAAGGCTGCTGCTGGATCTGGCTGGGGACATCATCCTACCCCACCACCCTCAACCCCCAAAGTCACTGTGCCCCCACAGAGAAGAACCTTGAAGCATGGAGTTTGAGACTCTCAGCATTTATTTGGGCGGATCCCTTGGAGGGGATCTTTCTCCCAAGAGATGGGACCCAGTGGATTTTTGGTACACGTAGGGGTGTTTCAGCCCCAGACCCTGTGCTGGGAGCCCAAGGTGGCTCCCACCATAGCCCAGAGCATCACCCATCCTGCTGTGGATGATCATGGGTGAGTCACAAATCTGGAATTTCATCCCCATCCGGCTGTGACTCATCCCTCCCTGCTCCCAGATCCTCTGGGATGACCTAAAGGTTTGTTTAGCATAACCAGAGTGGCAGTGAGGTGGGAGAAAATGTGTCTTTGATGTTGGCTGCTGGAGTAGGACCTCTCCTCGCCCATGGACATATGTCACTTCATAGGGGAAGGTCCTTCTGAAAATTGGCTTCTTTGGGGACATTGGGGCTTTGTGGGTCACTGTTATCAAACAAATCCCAGGATTTCTGGAGGGTACTCTGAAGCAGGAGCTACCTGTGCCCTTTCCCATCTACTAAGCTCAGACCTGACTGCAGGCTGCATGGAGCATCATTTCAGAGATGTTTTCACATGAGCCATGAGTGAAGTTTTGTTGGCTGGTTCTGTTGCCAGTTAGATTATCTCCTGCCAGCCCCTTTGCCAGGGAATTTAGATTTGTGGCATTGAAGCAGTTTTTGAAATAAGAAAAACAACAAACAACCAACAAAACAACAATCGTGCATGAAAAATCAAGCACTAAATTAAAAAAGGGGTGGAAAAGAGCTATTTGCTGCGGTGGCACAGGTAAGAGGCAGCTCCACAGGAGAGGGGAGCAGGACCTGTAGCCTGATGTGGGCACGGGGAGCAGCTGGGACTGGTCAGGGTAGGGGCTCACAGCT